>NC_089912.1:57774928-57979928 GCF_040182565.1 Anser cygnoides | reverse complement strand
GCCTTATGAATATAAAGGTAGCCTAAAATTGCTAGCTCAGAGATCTACTTCCGAGATGTTTAAACCTAGGTAAGGCAAATTATAACTTAACATTTCTTTAACTCAGTTCTTCCACCTTGAAAATGCAGAGAATCTGAAATCTGCACTCATTGTCTCACTAACATGCACATAATATTTAAGGGGCAAGTTTGAAGATGTGATGGTAGAAAGTATTTTACAGTTAATTAGCTAAGCAAGAAATCTGTTTCCAGTTTGCTAGAGAAAAAGCAAAGGTTGACTAGGTAAAAGGAGGACGGCAAGGTAGTGAGTTATCCTGAATGTGACCTATCTGTTTAGGCTACAAGATGATTAGGATATAGTCTGTGCATTTTAATGTGCTACCTACCTCATTCAAAGCAGAACAAACAGGAAAGTTGGACACATTTAGATTGGAAATGTTGGAATATATTTGTAATTGCTCAATTAGACAGTTCTGGGACAAGATCTACTCACTCCTCATAGTGCTCCTTTACCCTTGAGGAAGTGTTTGCTAAGGTTAGCACTGGTGTAGATATATATACCTTTACTTCACTTCATCACTAAAGAGTACACACCTTCTGCCTCCAGGCACTTGCTGATGGTAGGTAGTACTAGGAAAAGCTGCAAAGGGGAGGACAGGGATTTTTATCGCAATAATGAAAACTTGGCTCAATAGACTTGAGAAAAGAGGGATTGCTGGTACTACATGCAGTGACCCAGCTCTGATTGTGTGTGAAGTTAGTGCCTGTAAAATCTGCCAGTTTAATATCTCTAGAGAATAGTTAGATTTACTTATTGACTATTCTGGAACCTCCTACAAAAAGAGTAGGAGAATCCTGCCAAAATGTCAACTCTGGTCAGGGACAGGAGATCACAAACTGAAAAACCAATATTAGAGACATAATCATCATGAAAAACACAATCAAAATATTGATATAAACACAGTTAAAAATAGAAATAAAAGTTCATTTTTGGTTAAAACTTTTCTCCAGCTCTCTGTTTTGTTAGCTGAAGGCTAAAGTTTTGACCATTCATTCCTGTAATTCCACATATACAAAATAAAGCTACTACAAAAAAACACTGACTCATAATATTCACTAATATTGCTCCTGAGAGAATAGTAGGGTCATTAAAAAAACACAGTCATCTTGTCTATGGCTCTCTATGGCATCAACCCAAGCTTTGTAAAAGAGTGTTCCTCCCACAGGGGCTGTGAGATCATTCAGATTTCTACCGGTTTCTAGGATCAAAACAGTGAGTTCAAAGGACTTGTCTTGACAATTGGCTGCCGATTCCAGCACTCCTATTCCTAGGTAAGAATGGCCAAATGTCTCACTGCTCTCAGATAGAACGCAGGATATGTTTCCAGAGTATACCCCATAAAAGACAAAAAAGCAAGGACAAAAAAAATATATATATATATATATATACACACATACATACATGGGATCAATTAATTTAATATAATTTGGACAAGTTATAGGGCAGTTCATTCCATCCCAGGAAAATTCTCTGTGAGATGGATGTGTACCTGTTAGAGCGAGTCCAGAGGAGGGCTGCAAAGATGATCAGAGGGCTGGAGCACCTCTCCTACGAAGAAAGGCTGAGAGAGATTAGGCTGTACGGCCTGGAGAACAGAAAGCTCTGGGGAGACCTCACTGCAGCCTTACCATACTTAAAGACGCCTTATAAAAAGAAAGGAGAGGGACTCTTTATTTGGGTAGATAATGACAGGATACTGGGGAATGGTCTTAAACTGAAAAAGAGTAGATTTAGATTAGACATTAGGAAGAAACTCTTTACTGTAAGGGTAGTGAAGCACTGGAACATGTTGTACAGAGAATCTGTGGATGCCCCATCCCTGGAGGTGTTCAAGGCCAGATTGGATGGAGTCGTGGCCAACCTGATCTAGTGGGTGGCGTCCCTGCCTGTGGCAGGGGTGGTGGGACTAGGCGATATTTAAGGTTCCTTCCAATGCAAGCCATTCTATGATTCTATTAGATTTTTATTTTATTTTATTTTAATTTAATTTTATTTATTTATTTTATTTTATTTTATTTTATTTTATTTTATTTTATTATTTTATTTTATTTTATTTTATTTATTTTATTTTATTTTATTTATTTTATTTTATTTTATTTTATTTTTATTTTATTTTATTTTATTTTATTTTATTTTATTTTATTTTATTTTATTTTATTTTATTTTATTATTTTATTTTATTTTATTTTATTTTATTTTATTTTATTTTATTTTATTTTATTTTATTTTATTTTATTTTAATTTTATTTTTTCCCCAGTAATTGCAGAAGGAGCCTAGGTGTCAAACTGAATCAGACAAGTAGGTCCTGAATCCAGAGGTAGGTGATATGAATGCCAGCCTATAAGCAATACTCCATATAGTTAATGGGATGTGTATTGGGCTTAAGTAGTAAGGTTTTGGTGGCAGTAGGGCTTGCAAGGGTGACCTCTGTGAGCAGAGCCCAGCAGCTTTCCCATGTTAGATAAGAGCCATCTCCAGCCGGCTCCAAACAGGACCCACTGCTGGCCAGAGCCAAGCCAGTGAGCAACACTGGCTGTGCCTCTTGGAGAGTGGATTTAAGAAATGGGGAAAAAAGCCTGCTGTGCTGCAGCAGCTGGGAAAGAGAAGAGTGAGAACCAGCCCTGCAGACCCCAAGGCCAGTGCAGAAGGAGGGCGGGAGATGCTCCAGACACGCAGCAGCAGTTCCCCTGCGGCCTGGGGAGAGGCCCCTGGTGGAGCAGGCTGTCCCCCTGCAGCCCATGGGTCCCACATGGAGCAGATCTCCACGCTGCAGCCTGTGGAGGAGCCCCCGGTGGAGCAGGTGGATGTGGCCTGGAGGAGGCTGCGGCCCATGGAGAGCCCCCGCAGGAGCAGGTCCAGGGCTGGAGCTGCAGCCCATGGAGAGGAGACCATGTAGGAGCAGGGGGTCTGGGGGGAGCTGCCGCCTGTGGGGGACCCGTGCTGGAGCAGTTTGCTCCTGGGGGATGGACCCCGTGGTACGGAGCTATGTGGGAGCAGTTCTTGAAGAGTTGCTGCCTATGGGCAGCTCCCGCAGGCTCAGTTCAGGAAGGACAGCATCCCATGTGGGGCTGGGGCAGAGAGTGACCCTGAAGGAGCGTCAGAGATGAAGAGTTAAGGACCGACCGCAGCCCCCATTTCCCATTCCCCTTATACCATCCTGCTGAGTCAGCCAGTAAACTAGCTGGCCAGTGGTAACTGTGGTAGCATTTTTCAAATCCTATGAGTAATCCACAAGATAATGAACTGCCACAAGTAACAAACATCTTAGCTTTACCTGGCATGATGAATTGAATCCAGATTAAGTGAAGACTTGAGTGGATTTGAACTAGTGGCTAAAAAGTAGTAGTAGTAGTAGTAGTAGTAGTAGTAGTAGTAGTAGTAGCAGTAGCAGCAGCAGCAGTAGTAGTAGTAGTAGTAGTAGTAGTAGTAGTAGTAGTAATAATAATAATAATAATAAATTTGCCCCCTTATCTTTGACATTATCAAACATGAAGATTCAGCTAACAAATATTTCTTAGAAAGTCAAAATTATGTTAAGAAATCTCATATTGAATTTTTATTTGCTAAAAGTTTATAAAAGGTTTGTGAACCCTTCAGCAAATATAAGCAAAGTGTTTACAGAGCTTCACTCAAATTTCAAGGTAGACTGTGCCTTGAGAACATAAGTCATGAACATATCTAACGTGGGCTGACATGTAGATACACTTTGCAAAACATCAGTATTTTCAAATTTGTTGTGTGATAAACACAACTCTTTCTTTAGCTGTATTAATTTTAGTATAATTGAGATGGTTCACACCTGTATTTTAAATGGCATGCCTTGTTCACATACACTGTGAAAGACACCCAACTGATAAAATATAGAGACATATGGAAATGACATTATAGGGATCAAAACAAAACAACAAAAAACTTTTATGTAAGATTTGAGTAAACCTCTGAACTTTCAGTCACATCAAGTTAAAACTGCTTAGCAGCTTCTCTGAGATTTATTTATTCTTTGTGCATGATTAAAATAAGTTTATGTAAATGTGTATTTTATTAAACTGTTATCACAGATCCAATGTGTAGTCAAAAATGTGAGAGTTTTTTTGTACATCCAACGATATTTTAAACAATTACTCTTTAAATGTCAAATATAAGATTTTTCAACTATCTTATTTTGGTCTTAAGGACAGAAAAACGCTATCTTGTATCATGAAGAAAAAGAAAAGGGAATTGCTCAATTCAAGGAAATGTTAAGTCTAATGATGCAATTTTTACTTCTCTGAAATCAACCATTAAATTTAATAGATCTCTAGGTTGACAAAAGGTCAGTTGTATATTTTTTTTCCACTGATGACATAAAATATTGGAGTTCAAAATAAGAACATTCCTGTTGAAAAGTGTTTCTTGAACTGCAGAGTAATATCTGTCATATGTGCTACTTTATTGGAGATGTCACTGTTTTCATTGAACATTTTCATAAATAGTACTAAAACCATGGAAATAACTGAATACTTCATGAGATCATTTGTTGAGCAAAAGCTTGGATTTTGTCAACTGATGTATTTATGGAATACTGTAAAATAAACTCTACAATTAAGTCTTATAGTTGAGTAATAGACAATAAAGAAAGAAGTCTAGATTTTTATTTATTTATTTGTTTGTTTGTTTGTTTATTTATTTATTTTCCTTAACATCAGTGTGAACATGAACTGAATGTTACGTTTAAAAATGTTTGGTTAACTTATCCTTCCTCCTTACCCCACCATTATTTTTCACTTCACTCTGCTTTGTTGTTTCAGTAAAGACTAAAATTACACACACAGATAAACTTTGCAAAAGCCTTTCAGAATGCATATTCCCATGGAAAGCATAGGTCTTTCAGAGCTGTTTTGACAAATCAAAAAGCTTGGGTAGATATCCTGTTTCCTCCATACCAGTCTTTTGGCAGACATTCATTTATTCTCCTACCTCCTGCTTGTGTGTAGAAGGAATAGAAGGAACTATTAGAAAGGTTATTCTCCCTACCCACATACCGATTTCTGCTCAGATGATCTCCTTTCTTTCCACCTTCAATTTAAATAGTGGATAGGAGCATGGGTTTGCAGCCATGTGTTGCATGTTGCAAACGTGCATTGCAAGATGTGCTTTGACAGCCTCCTGCTAAGGCTTTTCCCAGATTAAGGAATCATAAGCAGCTTTGGACTGCTTGACCCCACTGATTCATCATTTATGATGCTCAAAATATGTACATGGCCAATTTGAGTTTATCTAAACTTTTAAGAAGGAACTCTTCAATTAAGATCATACTAAGTGACACCGACAATAACTCCCTTACCAATTTGGCATGGCTAAATCACGATCAGATGCTGGGAGAAGTGCTCTCCACTTCATAAAACAAATCAGAGCATTGTATTTGGTACAGCGTTTTCTTAGGGATCATTTTTCATAACCTTGAAAGGAAAACATGTAGCCCATCAAATGTTCCAGCAAGATTTCACTGCAGAGTTTTGCTTGGGATGTAATTTCCAAATGCCTCAGGTTCAATAGAAAGAAAAATATATTTATATATAAAAAGGAATGATACCGAGTTTTTTCAGTATCAATCACACAGAACACTTTATCATTTTAGTAAATGATGCTGTATAATCTTTATGTCACATCAAACACCGAAGCAATAAATTCACTGGGGGATATTTACAAGGGTATCTAAACTGAATTGAGATGTCTTCTAGTCCTTTTTCTAAATTGTCACATTTACTGCCTGCTGTAGAATGGGGAAGCCACCAATTGATTTCTAATTCTGCAAACCCCAGGGTGTAAATGTGATTAGCGGTAATTGGAGAAGTTCAGCAACTGTTAATTTCTTCTCTCTTTGTTGTTTTTTTTTTTTTTCCTATTTAAAATATTAACAAAATGCGTATGTAGGCCAAAACTGATTCTGATGCAGCTGAACAAAGGATACATATTTAATCAGAGCTGTGGGACCCCGATGCGGTTGTCTGAAACAAATGTGACATGTGCTTCCTCTCAAAAAAAGTAAGGCAGCTAATAAACAGAATCCGTATTTTGTTGTAATGTTCATTGTCTACATGATGTCGAGTTTAATGGCATTACATTATGTAAAAAAGCCAGAAGTACACTGCTAAATTTGTCTTTCCCAGTTGGCTGTCCCTGAGGAGATTATAATGCAAGCGGTGCCTTTGTTTGTTGCATACATAAGTGTGCACATGTTCCTAAGTTTTAAGTTGTAAAGGAAGGTGGCAAGAAGAGACATTAACCCCTGCATAGCTGAGTATCTCCTTAGAAAGAAGCAGTTTTATAGAAACATCAAGTAATAATTAAAAAAAAAAAAATCTTTCTATTTGCTTTTTTTTTTTTTTTTTCTAGACAGGGATCTCTCCCATTCATTGGTACAAAGGTCTATTATCCTGTTAGCAAGGAAATGGCTCTTATATTTCAGCCCTAGAAAGGTACCTACGTTTACTTTTACTCCTTGGCATTATTTTTTGTTTGTTTGTTGACCTAGCAGCAGGAAGGCCATGTATACCAGAACAGTATGCAGTCCTTCCCAAAACGTTTTAAGCATCTCAGGAAGCCTTTGGTTTTGTTAACAAGGATAGCTCACTCTTAGTTGGCTAAAGCAAAGTTAGGTGGCTAAAGCAAAGTTAGATCATCTCTCTAACACTTTTGAAGAAAGAATATCTGGAAATGTTTGATAAAGAATTCAGTAAGTTAATACAGATGTTAAGATTAAAAAAGGCATAATGATGCTCTGTGGAACAGAGATATTTCTTCATAGAAATATTCCGAGGGCACCTTTCCATTTGAGTAGCAGTGGGGCTGTAGGGGGTTTGTCACTTAGAAAAACAAAAACAACAATACAGGCAGGTGCGTAATCCCATTTTTAAAGGCTATGCGTGATTGGAGTTTGTAAACTTCTAACTACCATCAGAAAAGATCACAGATGTTAGAGATACACCCCAAAACAGCTCTCCTGGAAAGGGATGAGAATGTTGGAAATGGGAGCCTCAACAGAGCCAGCTAGCCCTGAGCTACAGAGCTCACTCTGGAGAGTTACCATGATCTCACTACTCTTTCTACCAGCTAGGGAGCCCCAAAACTTCAATTTACCAATCTCAAAGAAGATTGGTCATAAAATAAAACCCTTTGCAACAATTCCAATGATTATTTCTTAACAAGTTTCATTCCTAAGAAAGAAGAGAAGTGAACCAAAAGGCTTTGTATAACTCACCACTCACATTAGCTAATGGTTAAGAGATTCAGAAAATTTGAGTTCTAGGTGTTCAAATGCAGAGGTACTGCTCTCACAGAGAACCTTCCAGTTTGGAAGTATCTCAGGATGACCCACTAATTAACATCTTTACAAGTAGAGTAACACCCAGTAATGCTTATATCTACCTGATGCTTGTATTATACTTGAGGAAGAGAGCAGAGGAAGTTTGTGAGAAAGAGCACAGGTGCCACCTTGA
This sequence comes from Anser cygnoides, assembly GCF_040182565.1. NCBI lineage: Eukaryota > Metazoa > Chordata > Aves > Anseriformes > Anatidae > Anser > Anser cygnoides. The sequence continues at coordinate 57,972,389 of NC_089912.1, read as the reverse complement.
GCTCAGACAGGGTGCCCTTATGAAGACCCATGAAGGGACAGCCCATAAAACATAGCTCTACATCACATTGTTAGATGGAATAGATATCTCCAAATTCCTGTTCTGTCACTTCTTGATATTTTAAATTTTTAGTTTGTCATTTGCTCTGTATTTCTTTCACTGGAAAACACAATTTTGAATTCTTTTGGAAAGAGAGGTCAAAAGGATCATTGTTTCTTTACTCACTTGAGAATAATGAAGGCCATAAGGATTCCAAGTATCATGAGACAAAATAATCTTCTGTTTTTCTGTATTTTGATATGTGTTTGATAATGCTGGTCTATCTTTTGGCAATTCAAACTTGAATTTAAAATAGACAGAGTTAAAACTATAGATATATAATATATATATATTATTATTAATGTGATAACATGATTATATGTGTCATATTTATATAGATTGTTTTATTCATTTTTTTAATATACTGTTTATACACACATACACTATATAAACACACGCACACATACATACTTGCAACATTTTCCACAAAACAAATACTGAGCTCAGGAACTAAATAGCTACAGGTGGGACTGCTTTCCCTTCTATACCAAAATCCATTGTGTATTCCTATTTATTTAGTGAATATATTTAGTACAATTTTTAAAGTGCAATCAGGTAATTTTTTCCTTCTGTTTCCTCTCAATTACATCCCAGATACTAAGAGGCACCATCATACTGAAAGTTAGAAACTGGAAATATGCCCCCTTGCTGTTCTGCTATCTGTTATGAAGATGTTTTGTTTTTTTTTTATCTGTTACGAAGATAGAGTTGTCCAAGATCTTTGTTTCTTCTTCTGGCAGCTGTTAAAAGAGATTTTGGATGGGATATTTTACTGCAGTGACACTCTACGCAGCAGTATTCTGCATGTGGCACACCTGAACTTGAGTTTCAGAGGAGTATTTCAGATACTGCTGGACACTTCATTCCCTGGTGTACACCCTTCCTTAGACCCAAATATTTACACCATGCACAAACCCACCTGTGACATGAGCTACCTTTCAGCAATATTCCTGTCTGCTGACAGCATAATGACTATGTCTGTATGTTTAAGTAAAGATCCTTGCTCTGCAGTTGTCAGATTAATAAATATGCTCTTAACCCTTCTCTGAACAAAGCTACTGAAGATTTCCTCCTAGGAATACCTACTGGAAGAAGAGCTACCTTTCTAACCATACCTCACCAAAAAAGTAGCTACAAAGAGCTCCATACATACAAAGAAAAAATAAGTGTCTGCAAAGCACAAGTGAAAACATAGGGCTCCACAGATCTTTCTCTCTCCAATCTGATTCATGAGGGAAGCGTAAGAGAAAGAGAGGTCCGACTCAGCTGACTAGAGTCTCAGATGCCTAAGTCACCTGTCTGTGTTTCCATGTGGGTTTATCCCTCCTACCTTACTCTGGTACTTGGAAGAAGGATTGTGGTTATAATCAGAAGAGTTGCTATTCATTTCATGAAATACACATCTAGCTCTGGCTGCATGAAAAGACATCATTTCTAGGGCAACACATTTAGATGTGAAAACCTACACATCAGACACCCTGAAGTGGCAGAGAGGAATCTTGCCAAAAGTCTCTGTACCTCAAATGTCTTTTTTTTTTTTTTTTTTCTTCCCCAAACTAGGGCACATTGATATGAATTTTGTTTAAACTTCACTAAATTAAACAAATAAACAAATAAATAGGAAAGCAAATGAATCAGTTTTCAAATTTATCCTTTTCAAGTCTTAGTAGAAGAGAAAAAAAAAAGTGAGAAAGGCAGAGTGAAAAGGAAGCATTTTTCACAAAAGGGCGTGAAAGAAAAAACTTCTGAACTCCTTTGACCAGGACAAAAACTTAGATCTTCACTGGATACTGTAGTAACAAAGTGAATAAAGCTTAATGAAGTGAAATTATAATAAGTCCTATGCTTTGTAGAATAGTACCAAGATAGAAAATATATAGGCTTGTCACATGAAATGCTGGCCTTGTTACATTCCCAAGAAAAACTAATTGTTAAATAGTTTCCAGAGTCAGAGCTTTGAATTTATCTTCTGTCTCCTTTTATATATCCCTCTCTCCTCATTCCCATCTCTGACATTAGCACAAATTCATAAGTTCAAGTAGAACTTCACTCAGTTCTTGGCCTCCTCCTATTGTGTCTCTTTTCAGGAAATGCTCTTACTAAGCCTTTTTACCAGGATAATCTTCAGTTTGTTTAGAGGTTCACAGGGAGTAATTTTTCGTCTTGGTAATAGAAAGGGCATTTCTAAACCGAAAGCATGCAAGCAAATATAGTTATTAAAGATGTTGAGAGCTATTCATACCTCAATAAGTCGTTGATATGTCTCTACAGCTAAACAAAAGAAGTCAAGGACCAATTTCTGGTCCAGAGTCTATATGACAGTGAGAGGCTCACATCCACATTGCTGCTCAGAAATAGGTCTCTGTCTTGCAGAATTGCCTTGGAGAAAGTTCATTACTGTGATCCAAAGGAGACCAAAAGACAGCTATCAAATGGGGCAGCTTTAGTTCTCATGCTCTCTTTTTGGTATATAAACACAGAATCACAGAATCAGAGTTGTAGGGATTGGAAGGGACCTCAAGAGATCATCGGGTCCAACCCCCCTGCCAAAGCAGGTTCCCTAGAGCAGGTTGCCCAGGTAGGCATCCAGACGGGCCTTGAATATCTCCAGAGAAGGAGACTTCATAACCTCCTTGGGCAGTCTGTTTCAGTGCTCTGTCACCCTCACCGTGAAGAAGTTCTTTCGCATGTTAGTGCAGAACTTCCTGTGATCCATTTTGTGGCCATTGCCCCTTGTCCTGTCCCCACAAACCACTGAAAAGAGGTTGGCCAAATCCCTCTGTCTCCCACACTTAAGTTATTTGTAAACATTGATAAGATCCCCTCTCAGTCTTCTCTTCTCACGGCTGAACAGACCCAGGTCTCTCAGTCTTTCCTCATAGGGAAGATGCTCCAGGCCCCGTATCATCTTTAATGATGATTTTATAATGCTCTCTTTTTGGTATATTTCATGATAAAGAGGAACCCTGTGTCTCTTTCTCAAGGCAGCTGTGAAACTAGAAAGAATTGCAAGAATTTTTAAACCTATGTTACAGTCAGATGAACAACACTTACTTACAATATCGTCCACTGATTTAATCAGTGTTAATCAATATGTCTGAAAAATTATTTTTCTCCATGTGTTACTGATTTATTGTAATTTCTGTTTCTAAACTGCTGTTTAGATACCATGGAGATAGGTAGTATATAGTTTCCTATGCAAATAAGTTTAGAAAACTTTGCAGTTTTTCAGACGGTTAGTTCATATTTTTATCCTGAATGTTCACAAAAAATGTTGGGCTTCAAAGCCAGTAGGAAAAAAAAAATGTTCAGCGACAAAGAAAGTTTTGGTGGAATATAAATGTAGTCCCTTTTATACAAGATTAGCAAGACGAGAGGAAACTTTTACTTTAGAACTCTTCATCTCCTGTTACAACTAGTCTGTCTATATTTCTCAATTTGCTTATTTTCTCTCTTCTTGCAGTCTGCTCCACCCACATTTTCTCCCTAGAACAAGCATAAAATTGCATTTACAGCTAATTTGCTATGCTCAGAAATGCTATTTGGATTCTTTAAGTGAGGCTGCCTCTTTCTGAAAAGAGAGGGCTCTCACTGCTGCTTTTTTTACCTGGCATACATCTAACCCTGCTCCTCCAGAATGGCAAGTACGATAAATGTGTCAAAAATATTCACATCAAAACCATGTGATACGAGTTGTTATTTTGACTTCTCTTGACACCTCCTGTTCTCTCTCACCCAGATGTTTCCATGAAGTAGCTCAAAATTTTTTTTTTTTTTTCCCTGAGAGTAGAAACAGGCATTTCTGTTCCTAGTAAAACTGAAAGTCTTTCCTTCCTCTATTACTGTATCTGTGGGTGTGCAGGTGGGGGGCTGCTTTCATGCAGGTGTGCTTTTCTTTGCTGGAACTGTCTTCAAGACTTGGAGAGCCTTTCTGTCGCACATCTTCAATCTGCAATGAGTTAACTATGGATTTTCAATTTATGCACAGCTTATGCATATTTGCAGACATTTTGGTGGAGCAAATTGCTTCCCACCCAATGACATCAAACTATCAAAATATAAAAGGTCAATATTTTGAATGTACATTTTGTATGGCTTTTAAGCCATAGATTCTTAAAGCTGTCTAGACAACAAACTAGTAGAGACTTATTGGCATCTAAATGCCTATAGAAGAATAGTCCTAGTGATTACTGACAGAAAAGTTCAAAACTAAGACATTCACCTGGGGTCCTGTGTTCTGTGGGACATCCAGCCATCACTTAGAAACTCAAGATCCTGTTAACAGGTGAAAGAGGTGCCTATGAAAGGGCAGTGGCCACCAGCAAGGAGCTGGCTAAGCAAGCCACTGCCAGTGCCCTGGAGTTAAGACTGCTCTGAAGGTTAGGCAATCAGGCCCCTAACTCTGCACCAGAAAGCAAAGGCAATTAATTTTCAACATTCCCAAACATGAATCCTAAAGTCAGAGTGTCAGCCTGGTCACCTGACAGAGGTACCTGTAAATACAATAAATTGAACATGGGTAAGGATGTTCATTTAGGGAATGAACTCTTTTCAATCCCTACCCACACCTGACACAAAGCACCGACTTAAATCCTAATGACCTTCATGGTAGCGGAGTGCCTTACCCATGAAGTACTGGAACTTTGGGGCATATCTACCCTCTTTCCACCTCCCACAACCAAGTTTGTAAAAGAGTATTCCCTAAAATGAATCTTCTAAAGTTTTCATAGCAATAATTGTAATAATCTAGTTAAGCTAGAAAATTTTGCCTTGTCCTTTCTGTGATGAAACTAATACTTTAAATTAGATCAGATGCCCTTAGAAGGAAAAAGAGACTAGAGTTAAAGACTAACATGATGGCAAATCCACCACATCCATTGGCAAAGCTGTTCAGTGATTAATTGCCCTTACTGTTTAAAAAATTACTTCTTGCTTCCTGTTTGAATTTTCCAGTGCTACTTCATTGTTTCAGTCACAAGTTTCTTAACTTCTAGGTTCTGGCCACAACAGGAAACAGAAGTGCCAAAATACCATGAAAAAATATTTTTGTCTTGTTTTTCCTCCCCCAGAAGGAGAAGGAAACAATGAAACTAGTGAAAAAGAAACTAAAGATTTGTTCAGTCTGGACACAGCTTCACCTCTGATCAGATGTGCAGAGACATTATTTAAGCTAATCTCTTGTTATCAAATCTGTCTCAGCAGTTTTTTTTCACCAAAGTTTCTAAATCTAAGATATCAGGTATGTAAAGCAGCTCAGCCCAGCTGGATTGCTAAGACTAGGGGTCAAACAGCATTAACAACTGCACAAATGCTTATGTGTTTTGTTTTTTTTTCCAGTGCTACTGAAAATTTTGTCAAGTCTCACCAGACTGGGATATATCACAATTCCAGCACTTTGATGTGGGTCTAAGCAATGCACCTTGTTTTCTTGCAGTATTTGACTATTAATTCACCTGCGTTCTTCCCATCTGGTTGAGGGGAAGCTAGTTCTGCTCAGGGCATGTTATTCTGTGGTTTCTGTCTTTCTGCCTGTCTGTTTCTCTGCAGCAGCTGGCAGAAAAGCATGCAGCAAGGGCACTTAGTGCACCCGGAGAGAGTGAAGCATGTGTTTACATCTCTCCCTGAGCCAGGGTCAGGGTGGAGGTGCTGGGCTAGATCGTTTGTTTTATTCTGGCTTCTTAACATCAGGAGCTGAGTTTAACTTCTCCTCCAAGAAGTGTTTTAGTGTCAGCCTGAATTCAAGGGTAAAATTCTGGTCATACATAACATCATCCACAATATTTGAATTGTTAGTAGCATGAAAATTCTTGAGGTTTCTTCTGACTTTCTTTCCTCATTCTTTTCCTTTTAATGTGCTTCTTTAATAGCAAGATGAATGTACGTTATGCATTTCAGTTTACACATGGTTATGCCATCAAGCACCTGGATTTGAAGTAGTTTCTTCCCTGAGGATTTAAATAAATGCATTGCCCCAGTTTCAGGATCCAGGTTACTACAAGTTAGCCATGTGCCACACAGAGGAATATGAGCTCAGAGAACACTGTAGCTGTTTGTACTGCAAATGTAGCCCTCTTGCTGGTCATAATAAAATAAATCAGCTTGTATTTCTTTAACGACAAAGTCTCCCTGTGTATTAATCTGGTTCTACATGACAATACATCTTGTCAGAGAAGCCAGATAAATGTGAAAACATACTAAGAGAATTTTCAGCAAAGTAGTTTATGTCGGGAGGTTGATGATCATTTTGTGTGATGATTGTGTGGCTTTAATTCTGCTTAGAAGGCTACCTAGAAACAAAAACACTAAAATCATTTGTTGGCAAAATTCATTGTAAAATAAAATCAGATTTTAAGTTTCTTTTTCAAACTATAATCTAGTACTCATGTTATGTACTGCAATATGAATATATGGACAATGATTCCCTGGCCAAATACTTACCTCAGTCTTTGGTATAAAGTCATGGCATTACAGAGTTGGGATGTGTACAGCTCTGTGGCATGTGTATTCCTTGTGGTAATTTGAAAATGAATGAATAAATAAATAAATAAACAAATTGGAACACAAAATGGAATTTTGATTGAAATCTAGAATTCTGTTTTAAAGTGAGTGTAGTCTGAATTATTGAAACAGTATAATTTGGCCAATGAATTAATTCATAATATAATTTTACTCTCTAAAACCAAGACTCTCTTTTATACAAGATATGCCATGCTGTTAAATCATTATTTTTTATTTATTTTTTCCTCATTTTCACAAGTGGGAAGAATTTACCTCCTCTAAACAAGGAATATCTGGCTAATGGTATGTAGCTTGAGAAGTTTACGGCACAGGTTAATTCTGATGATTATGATAATGGTTTCTGACCCGAAAGCCTATAAAATCCATTAAATATGGCCTTAATTCACTTTAAATAAAATATGCTAGAGTAGATGCCTTGAAAAGCCTTTTGCATATAGGAAGAACAAGACCAAATGAATTAGGATCTATCCTGCTGTATAAAACACTTTTAACTTCCCATTCTTTTGGATGTGGATGATTCATCAGATATGGTTTGCAAATCGTTGAGATTTGCAGAGTGGTATCTTTGTGTAAGAGAAAGCAAATAAAAATCCAGAGTGCCAGAGTTGTCTGCTTGTTGCTTCTAGGGTCTTGATTGGGTTTTGAAAAGGAAAAGGAAAAACAAACAAATATAAACATTACAATAAGGATTATTACCTCAAATAAGAGCTCTGTAGTAACCCTGAAAACAGACTATAAAATGAGAAGTGGTATCATCCCAATAGTGGGGCAACTTTTCCATCACAAAATCTCTCAAGGGGCATGGTTCATACTACGTGTTTTCAAGGTGCCAGCCAGAAGGGTCCACATGGACCCTTTCACCAGCCAACATATTCAAAGTGATCAAATATTAGGCCTATGTGGCATTCAGTTTTAAAATCAGTTTCTTTTAAGTTATTCACGGACTGAAGTGTTTAAAGGAGTGTGGCTTTAGCTTGCTTGCACACTCTAAGAAATCCTGCTTGTGGTTTCTTGCATTGGTAGCTGGTGGTATCTCAGACACACCTCCATGTTTAGGATTGACCTGAGGCTGGAAGATGGATGAAATCTCAGCTGCTGACATATTGATTTGGCTTTAACAACATCAGTAAAGCAAACAGCAGAAATGTATAGCCAGAGACAAATATTTGCTAGGGAAGAGAGTCCCTTTCATTCCCTTTCCCAGCCCTCTGGCCTTGGAAAAGCCCTGCAGCCCAGGCTCTGTCAGCAAGTCCATCACTGCCTTCTGACTGTCAGATCACACTTGTGGGAAATTTTCAAGCCATGCTTGTTTGGTTTTCCTCTTCCTGTTTGACTTGTATCTTTAAATAATGTGGTTACTCCACAACAGCTTGTTTTTTGACTGGGGCACAGGGCATATTTTTCTAGCAGATAAAAAAAAAAACTTCCCACAACTTGCCTTGTGTTATTTCCCCTTTTGAAGGGAGAGCTGATAAATTCAGGGTAATATGTAATAGATGCTTTCCTGTTTTTACTTATTGCTCTGTCAGGCATGTCAGCCAGAAATTTATTAGCTCATTTTGTGGCTGTAACGTTTAAACAAGAGAGGGTAAGCAATACACTTACCCTATAGAGCAAATGTGAATAACAGAGTACTTATGCTGTGTACTGCTCCAAAGCCAGGCACTGGGGAGGGAAGCTAGGTATTTTCCACACTGATAATCCTTAATCTATATACCTACCTTCATTTTAAATATTTATTCTCTCATTTCTCCTCTGTGCTCTTCTCACCTTGTGACTAATTGGGATACCAATGGACGGTGGGTAGAAATAATGGTTGGTCTTAACTTCAGCCATCTGAACATGAGTTACCCACTCTGAGTAGTCACTGAAGTTTCCTCTGTAGCAAATGGGGTGAAGAGATCTCCATGAGCTGTTCTTCCACATTTATTTCTGGATAGGGTAGATTATCCTCTAGATCTACTTGCTTCTTTGTTGCATTTAGGGAGAGACTAACTGACTAAACACCCACAACTGAAGTGGCAAAAGTCAAGGGGGTGAATGCTTCACTTATGATTGCCATGGGGAGAAGAAGAGTCTGAGGAGAGAACAAGGAATTGATGCTATGCCTACCAAGTTACCCTAGCAGTGCTCCTGACACTCACACATCCTTCCTCTGCCTCCCTCTGCTTATGGTACTGTTCATATCAGTGTCAGATGTATATTATTACTTTCACCTGCTTGAGACTGACTCCGTCTGAGCACTCAGTGCCACAGCCCCTGTGCCATTCAATTAGGATTATACTTGTCTGAAGTGAAATCAGAAATCAGATCTAGTGAGGGTTTGAGATTTGGTTGTTTTGTTTATTTATTTGTCTGGAACCCTTTATATATATATATATATATTATATCTATATAAATATATATATAATATATATTTTTTATATATATATAAAAGGAGTCACACAGTGTATATGTCATACAAAACGCTGGTTGGGGAGTGAAAGAACACTACAGATCTTTTCACTCTGTTAAATCTGCCATGCTGAGCTGAGTCATTAAAAACCTTACAGGAGTCAGAAGAACTTGAGTCAAATTTTCCCCTTTTATCCGAAAATGCTAGCGTCCCTTTATGCTTCACAACAGCCATCCAAATGTTTCCTTATGTGGAGTTTCTCAGAGTCATTTCAGACGGCTGCTGCACTCAGCAGACGGAGGGGAGCACTTGTACTGCAGAGCAGCTGGGCGGATGGCACTGGTGTCCTGTCAGACTCACACCTGCTGGAGCAGTGTCAGTGTAAACACAAACCTGGACAGGACAAGTCTTGCCAGCTGGGTGGGAATGAGGAGGCAATGTGCTGGGCACTGTCTGTGGCTGGAAAACACCTATTTTCTTTGCTACACAACGCCTACCTAGGTCTTTCAAACCTACACAATGCATGGAAACCAATTTTATTCTACTAATTTTGCAGTCCAATATTGTGTCCTACTAACATAAGTTATCAAAGACATTCTTACTTTTAGTCTAGAGATTGATCAAGTATAGTCACACACCATCAACTGCACTGCACACAGGACTTTTGTGGCACCTTTGAAAGAAGATGGTACAAAGAAAAGCAGTCATAATGGCTGAACTGATTTAAATCAAAAACCTCTTGTGATTGGTCTCCTTACTTCAACACTGGATGGTAGCAAATGATAAGGAAAAACATAAAAAGAATATCACAAGAGGATCTTCAAAGTGATCTTTCCTTGGTGTATCCAAGGTTTTATTTTTGGATCAGATAAATCAGCATCAGCATCCAACAGTCATGGTAGGAACAGGGCAAGAGAGATTCCCTCGATAACTGTTCTAAATCAAAATCAGCTCAAACATCTGCCTTCTCATAGCATCACACTCATTCGGAAACTAAGGCCTTTTTCTTGCACTGCATCCCTGTGTGCACATCCAGCCTAAATATTATTTTGTTCAGCAGCTACAACAGTTCTAAGTTCCATCAATTTAAGCTCTTTACTCCTTCCACTTTGTTGACTGCATATCCCACCAGGTATTAACCATGAATGAACCTGCAAGTGTGACAAATATTTGTGTTTTTATTTTTATTATTTATTTTTTTTTCAGAAACTTATTGGAAATCCAGATGATGTCATTTGCTTCAGAATTTTCCACAGGCAATGGCTACTATATTTCCTGTGTCATAACTATACTATGGGATTGGCCAGGAAGTAATTTCTATTAGATTTTCTCAGTTGGTGAATTCCAGCTCTGAAAAAGAAATCATCTACAGACCATTTTATAATCCAAACAGACATTTGTAGGAAAAATGAATATCCCTTTATCCTGGAAGGATGCAAGGAAATGGAAGCACGGTTTTGCAGCACTAGAGAAGAAAGAATCTCTGCAGTTCTGCTATAATAAACTTCAAAGTATGTTAGAATTTACTTTCCATCCCTATACCCAGACATGAAGTCTATACATTCTGTCACTACACATATAAAATGAAAACACTTTCCAATCCAAAGCAGGAAAGGGCTTGACTCCTTGTTCAGCAATTAAGAGGTTCAGTTATGGAAACATTTTGCATTCTTCAATTTGAAAAGATCAGAGTTCCTTGTGGTGCCTGACTTTATTAAATCCATATTAAAAGGACAAGGCATACAGAAACAGTGAAGTCATACATCCGAAAGGAATGGTACTATAATCCACTTCTGTCACGTGTTGTGTTTTCCAAATTACAGCTCTTCTTGTAGATTGAAGGTTGTATTATTCTCTTTAGTTGACTGAAAAGAACTTCTACCAATTTTACACCTGCAGTTCCTAAATTTAAAACTTACCTAGAACTTTGTGAATGTACACTTTTTCAGTTTAGGGGCCAATAGAAAAACAAACAAAACACTTTCTTTTTAACTAAATAAAATATTTAACCTCACCCACACGATACTTTTTTTTGTTTGTTTGTTTGTTTAATAGTAATATGTCATTTTGAAACAAAAGCATTTAAAATATTTTGATATTATTAAATGTTTTATGCAGAAATTTATCACTTTCCAAATTGAAGTACTCATTTCAAAACAGTAGAATTTATCATTAAGATGGAACTGGGCTCTTTATGGAGATGCATGATGAATGGATATCTGACAATGACCATAAACTAGAACAAGGAAGAGTCTGCCTTGTTATAAATAAAATACTTCTCAGCAGGAGAGCTGTCAGACATTGAAAAATGTTGCTCAGAAAGTTTGTGCAATCTCAGTTCTTGGAGGTTTTCAAGATCAGGCTGAACAAAGCCCCGATGAACCAGTTAAATTAACAGTTGACCCTACTTTGAGCAGTGAGTAAAGGTCTCCTGAGGTTCTTTCCATTCTAAAAGATACTGTGATTCCATTAATTTGGTGAAATCAAATAATTTTGATTAACCATGATTTTCCTTGCTTAAGAAATAAATGTGTTTAACCAAGGACATATCATTTAAAGATTGTCAGCTATGCACCTATGACTTTAACCTGAATTACAACAAGGAACATTGCAATGAATTTGCTAGGTGGTGACAGCTCAGCAGGAGACAGTATGTCAGAATTGTTAGGACTGAATTTGCTACTCTAATTTTTCTTTTGTTCCATAATTCATGTCTTCAGGTACCTTCAGGCAATATTTAAGTGAGAACAGGTTACAGATGCTCAAGGCTCAGGTTCTCCTTCCAGAAAAGGGATGACTTTTTTAGGTAGTTGCACTGGACTATACGAGAGCTTTAACAGTGAATAGTGTTTTCTTGGTGTGGTTAAATCTGGCAAAAGCAAGTGAATGTAGATGTCTCCCCCACCCTTCCTATTTTTTTTTTTTAATAAATTATAATAAATTTGTACTCTTTTTTGTTTGTTTGTTTTCTCTTTTCTCAAGAACGATTGCTGTTGTTACAATTACAATTTTGATTATTCTCAAGAACAATATCTGGACCATTCCTTCTTTCACATATTTCTACAAAAAAATATTGGAGAACATTGTTTAACTACACAGAAATGGAGCAACCTAAATGGTCTTCTGGAAGCCTCAATGTCTACATTAGTAGTTTTGGCTACTGAGTCAAAAAAATAAATAAATAAATAAAGGATGAGTGGGAGAGAAGCTAGAAGCTAGATAATTAATATGTGAGGAACATTCCCTAACCAAAGCGTGCAAGAGCGGTGACCTCAACTTCTCACTGACTCTGCTGACTGTTGAGTGGTACCAGCAGTTTCAGCTCTGATGTTATTACAGGATAAGACAACTATGCCCTGATGGTTTTCTTCTCTTTGTCATTCTTAATACAATCATTTGGAAAATTATAACAATTTCAAGACTTCGATTCCAGTAGGGAAACAAACAAAAAAAACTTAATTTGACTTTTTGAAGAATTAGTTCCCTGCATTTGGCCAAGAGTAATTAGTCTGCTGGCAAAGTCTGGAGGAAGTAGGCTAGCTGCTGCAGTCTAGCTGGTTACTCACAGTTTGGCTCTTTCTTCTTCCATATAACAGAGTATTTTTCAGAGATTCCCCAAGACGGTGTTGACCAAATTAATTGGGGAATCAGCAAGTTGAGCTATGGTAATGCCAGGCTATTTTAGACATACTAAGATGAGGGTTTTTTCAAACACTCATGAACATAGAGAGTTTTCGAGGTCCTACACAACACTTAGTGCCACTGTATGGGTGCCATGGTTCTTGTCAGTGCTGAGTTGGGGAACGCTTTCAACCATGTGGAGTTCTGTTAAATGTTAAGCCTTGTAGAGTGAGCATGAGGTATTTGCTGCTTCTCGTGTATCTCCCCAGTAGTACTTTGTATATTAACATGTTATCTCTGTTGTATGCTTAGACTATACTGATTCATTAGAGGAAGTACTAAGACCACTTGTTTGTTACCTACTTTTATTTCTATTGGAGTTGATGAATATTTTGGTGCAAACCAACAATAAGAACATAAGGAAGTTGCAGCTGGTGGAATCTATATGTCAAAGAGCTAGGAAAAACATGTAGCCAGAGAGATATTGAGGAGTAGGGGGTTACTTTACATTACAGTGATGCTTTTCCTTTACTTCCTGCATTGCAATATGGCTGGATGAGTCATGACAGCAACAAGGACTAAATTTAGGACATGTTTGAAATAATGACCCTTCACTGCCTACGCTAGATGGACACTTTTTTCTTTTTCTTCTCTCTTCTGAGGCATCCACTTGTGAATGACACCACACCAAAGTCCTGAGACATTCCTTAGTGCAAATTATGCGGAAAGGAAAGAAAGCACATTAAGCATTACTTGCAAGATTGTGAGTTAAATAAATGTTAGGTGTCCACATAGCAAAATGTAGTATCAGTCACACTTCTTAATGCATTCCTGTAACTGTAAATTAATTATTATGGACAATAATTGCAGTGATTGGGTTGGTTACAGTTATCATCACTGCGATTTTATTAGTTAGCATGCATTCATTAATGACGTTAGCTGTTAACATAGCATATACCAGCTATTGGAGATCTCTGGGGGATGATCTGCACATAAATCACGGGGAAAATTTCAGAAGATTTTCTTTTACACTCTCTTGCATCCTCATGAACCTACTTTTGTGATGAAGGAGCCCAAAGTCACATTTTAATGATGGGGAGTTATACCTAGCAGCCAAGGATCTGTGGAGCCGGAAAGACCAGAAAAAAGCTGTCAAGGAAAGCTGGCATTTGGCAAATGATGTCAGCCACTAAGCATCTTACAAGGCATATGATCAGAGTTCCCTGACTATGCGCCAACGACTCCTGAAAAAGACCAGCTGTCGGCCATGAAAACGAGAATGGCTCCTGGAATGGTGGCTGAGAGCTAAAAGCTGCAGCAGTCTTGGGAGATGCAGGCCTTGGAGCCTTGTATTTGCTAGAACACCTGCAGAACATCATCAAAGAGAAAGAAAAAAGAAAAAGAAAAGAGGAAAAAAAAAAAAAAAGGTATTAAAAAAGGTTGTTAGGACTTGCCTGGGGCTTCGGGGGTGTGAAATATCTTCCAGAATGGATCACTCTGATAATGAAACTTTAGAACCCGATTAAAGCTCACAGCAGAGAGGAGAGGCAGCTCTATCAACTCACAGCTGTGGCTGAGCCTGGGAGAAAGGAGGGCTCTGCCTTAATATCCACAAAGGGAGAATGCAATACAGGGAACATCTGGCACGCTGGAAGAATTAAAAGGAACAGCTAAAGTGGTAAGCAGGGAAATGCACCTGGCAAGACCCACATGGAATGAGGTCAAAGCACATACCAACATATACTCCATGGCAGGTCTGGAGCCCTTCTTACTTGGAGCCCACAAAATAGTGAATAAAAGAAAAAGGGTGTTCATGGGCATGATTGTCAGGGGAGGGAGGGAGAAACGTGGAACCAGGTGATATTATTATTTTTTTTTTTTGTAACAAGCAATTGACAGAAAATTGTAGATGACAAGTTAATGAAATAAAATTGTGATGATGTTAATGCAGAATACTTAGGGAAAGTGGCAAGAAGAAAACCTTGAAAGTGAAGATAGCCTACATTTCTTAAGGGAAGAAAACAAACAAACAAACAAACAAACAATCATATGCCTTTTTAGAAAGTGAGTGTCAGGGGATCAAAGAAGTCCAGAGGAAAAGGACACTTGATCGTTTCTTTTCTCTTTTCTTTTCTCTTTTATTTTCTCTGCTTTTCTCTAAATCTTCTGAGAAATCTTTGGTCTCATTGAGATTTCATTCACCTACACTTTATTCAGCTGTAAACTGATCAGTGTAACTGTAGTCTGTTGTTAAATACCTTGGCTAGTCTAAATTAGAGTGTGCACACCACTAGGTCTCACTGGGTTTGTAACTCTGCATAACTGAGGACAACCTCACAGGCTTGAAGATTTAGGATTCAGTATCTTTTGTGATAAGTAAAGAAGGTTAAATTCTAAAATGAGTGATTCAGAGAAATCTTAGGATGGTTTTCAACATACTTAGTTCCTAGAAGATGGAAGTTTACAGGAATAGGCAGAAACTTGGAAAGACCTCAAAAGCAGCTATCACAGAATCTAGTTCAGTTGGAGCAGAGCTCAGATTGGTCCATATAGGAATTGTCTTGGAAATTTGGAAGAAAATTGTTTTACTCTCATATGACATAAAACTAGCCCAATGATGGATGGTGGCAGGGACAACCTTCTGGGAAAGGCAATTTAATTTCAAAAGAAGCTTGCCCCAGACGGCTGTAGAAACTCCGAGGCCTTCTTTTTCCTCTCTCCACTCAACCTAGGAACTGTATACAGTTGAAAAGAAATCTAAACAATTGGATGGAGATTTGGCTTGGAATGTTGGGAGCTGGCATGGCCCTGCTCCCTCCCTAACTGCAGTAGTTTCTGGTCATTACAGCTAGTCTCTCTAGGAAATAAAAAATAAAATAAAAGTAAATAAATAAAAGACAAAATGTGGAAGTTCATGAATCACACCTTCCAAACAGTAAAAACATAAAATTATAGAAATTAGACTATATGATGTTCCTGTCCCTCCCTCACTTTGCCTCCATTCTCTGATATAACACAGAGGGAAGAAAGCTGAAGAGAAGTGAGACCAGGGGTTAAATTAGTCAAGAATGTTAGCCATCTTTAGTCATCTTTTAGTCATCTGAGCTGCTCTGAGATCTGCAGGCAAAACAAACAGTGAACAGCAAAAGAAATAACTATAGTTAAAGCAAAAAGTGGGGGGGGGGGGGGGGGGGTGGAGAGAGAAACAAAACAAAACATACTGTAAGGGTCACAAAGGATCTATCTAAATTTATTTAATCTCTTATTCTCTTCTGAGCTGTGTCTCAGATCATGAAATACTATTTGGATCTCATA
This sequence comes from Anser cygnoides, assembly GCF_040182565.1. Lineage (NCBI taxonomy): Eukaryota > Metazoa > Chordata > Aves > Anseriformes > Anatidae > Anser > Anser cygnoides. The sequence goes on along the minus strand of NC_089912.1, from coordinate 57,956,440 downwards.
GGTACATTCCAAGAGAGAATCTTTCATTTTCCAGTGGAAACAGACAAAACAGCAAAGTGGAGAGGAGAAATCAAAACCAAGAAGGAATCTGTGGCCCATCATATTTCATGGGGCAAAACCAGCATGGAACCGTAGCAGGCAGGACAATTCAATCTGGAGAACACAGAGCCCTGGTTTGAGATCAATGAATCGACCAGCTCACTCTCCATTCACAGAGTGTTCTTACTTCCCAGAAGTATACATCACCAAGAGATGTATATAAACATTATCATTTTTACATTTTCCTCCCTGCACATGGGTTATTCTAATTTATGTATCAGCCAGTCAGGTTTAAAATTGTGCTAAACCCGAAAGAAACAGTGATTATAGGGATGGCTATTAGCTCTGCTTTAACCATTTGTCACCTTAGATTTTAGAGGACTTTTTTTTTTTTTGCCACAGCTGATGACATTTAGGTTTGAAAGACGTTGTGAAAGGAAACAAAGCCAAGCACAGCCAATGCAGAAAAGGGCAAGCAATGTTTTGCTCATTTTGCTTTCAGTATTGCTTTTCCTATTTGGAAAAATCTGCACGCCAAGCTCAGTGAAAACCTATCTCCAGTTGGCACAAACCACTACAGCTTTGCTGAAATGAATGGAGTTTACACCTGCTGTGGATCTAGCTCAGTGAACAGAAACCATTGAAACCTTAAACTAACTAGGAATGTGGGCAAAGCAATGTAACATTATTGTCAAGCTCCTCTGACGGTGGGTGCATATCTGCTGTTACAGAAGTAAGTAACACCCATTTCCCATAGAAGAAAGGCAAGCAGGTTTGACAAAGCAGCTCTGAAGAAGAATGCCAAGAAGCTGCCAAGTCTGGGAAGAAGATGTGAAATAGTCATCAAAGTGTTAATGGTGTTTCTTTAGAAACAAATCCATGAGAAAGGGCAAATTTTAGATTTTCCATGTTTGCTTGCCACTTGCGGAACTCAGTCTAAATCCTCGTGCTATGTAATGGAGAGGTTTCATTCAATTAGTGAGTTGATGATGTTCCTATCAGCTCTTCACTTCATTAAATCAAAATGGCTGTGGAAGTTGATTTTGACTAAATCCCAGAAGAACTGGTTAGAAGTGCCAAATACGGGACCTGGTGAAGGGGGAAATTTTAGAGAGTCCGAACAGCCTAATGAAGGAGAGTGGGCTTGAGTCCAGTGGCTTGTTGCCAGTCCTAGCACTGCTGTACTGCATGATCTTGGGATAGCCCCCTCTCCTTTCCATGCCTTACTTCTGTGCTTCCACTTTTAATCGTACCTTCTATAATTGTCCCTCTTTCCAAAGGACTTTGAGGTCTAATGAAATACAAAAAGTAAAATTGCCCTGTCTGCTCCTGCTCAAGAACTTTGAGACTTTAGACCAAACAAAACAAAACCCAAAAACCAGAGATTTAAAATTAAATTTATAGTCTAAAACCTAATTTTAAGGTTGAACTAATTTTAGTTGAGCTACCCTGGGGTTTTATATCAGTACTTCAAATCATCCATTTAATGATAATTTTCATAAGCGATTCTGTCTATATTTTTCAAAAGGCAGAACAAAGTATTGTCAGAGAGATTTGGGTAACCTGTAAATTACGAATATCTACACCCAAAGCAATTGCCAGCATCTGGAACAATCTGATGAACCCAAGGTTCATCTTCCTTTCCTGGGCCAAATTAAACATGAAAGTTCAGTGACCCATCCCAACATATATGAGGACAGCCTATAAGGGCAACTGACTAGAGTGCCTATGTTTTGAGCTCTCACATGACTCAAAGCAAAAATTAATAACTGGTCACATTTTTGGTCAAAAGCTGAAATCAGGAAGCTGATGAGAAATAGTGGTCTATACTCTGTGATGGAGTATGGTTTTAATAGTTCCCCTGGGAGAATTTGAAAGTCTATGGGAGGGTGATGACACATATTAAAGAAAGCATCCCTGGAATATCTGGGAACACAAGTCTTATTTTTGTCCCTGTGGCAGGGATCTCATTTTGGCACCCCTAAATACCCCTTTTTCTCTCAGTTTCCATCTGCCTTTTCATAGCAATGTCAGGGATTGGGCCCAGCAGTGAGGATTGTGAGATGATGTAAGGATGTGACTAAATAGTGATGACTAGAGCATAGGCAAATTTGGAGGGACAACTTTTGCGCAATGTCTAGGAGAACTTGGTAGGATGGAGAACAGGGCACTAAATGACAGGGATTGTGAATATACTAGACTAAATAATGTTAATGTGTTTAAAGCTTAAATCAGCCTTTTATTTCTGGCCACTCATTATTACTGCAATTGCTGAAACAACCAGCCTTACTTTGCTGTCAGTGGTAACTGCTGATGGTAAGATTAAACAGAGGTCCCAGTCACATTTTTCTTGAACAGAGTACCCTGCTGTGGCACAGCTCAGACAAACCTACCAGCAGTGATTTAGTCTGCAGACCAGTAAAACACTCTTGTTCTTGTTATGTTGGAAAGACTCATTTCTGATGCAGACAAAATATCAAAACATCAATAACTTTTTCCTTTTAAAAAGAAACTTGTCATAATTCTTTGATCAGGGGCTAGTCAGAACAGTGCTGTATATATGTATATCTCCTTCTGACAATTTCCTGTGCCAATATTATAGTCCTCTGATATGCACATTAAATCTAAATTAGTGTATTAAATGTGTTAAACTGCATGAAACTGTCAGCTAATCTGACATTTATCTCACATACCTGTTATAATTTCACCCACATCTTCAACAGAATTCCTGTTACATTACACTTTTAGTATAGGGAATAAATGTATTTTATACAATGCATTGTAAAAATTCTTATGACTACATACATATAACTAGATCTGAATATATCACAGATGCAGTGATTATACTCAGAATGATCAATTGAGATTACCTGGGAATTCTGATGTGGATCAACAATTTCTGCATGTATGTAAGACTGGAGGCTCCACTTAGGAATGAATTGATTGGTGGGAAAGTGTATAGCTATAGAAACCTCCACTTCTGGATACCTGATGTAACAGCAGGTAACCTAAACTCTCTGTCCAATGAAGTAAAGAGAAACCATTGCATACAACTATAGTTGCAAAATTGCATGTTATTAAAATGAATATGAAAACTGTCATTAATTTGACTGCCAGGAAATTATCCAAAGTAACACGAAAGTACAGTGACAGCCAAAGGCCAAACAAGAACTAATTTATGTAATTGGAGTAATTTGATTTATATGGTATCAACACTTAGTTTGACAAAACTGTATGGAAGCATTAGGAAGGTAGTTTTACCATCATTCATAGGTTAGAAAGCATGGCAGAGGTAAAATATTTATCCAAATTCATATGGAAATTCTATTTATTTATGTTTTCAACTAAAACAAAACACAATTTAGCATAACTCAACCAAAAAAGGCATCTCAGTTTTCCAGGCATTTGTCTTCTAGTAGCAAAAGGATGCAAATAACAGCTTCTAAATGGGGAGGGGGAAGACATATTCATGGGGATGGTGCCAGTGGATACTTTCAGCTTGCCCCTGTTAACCATGGCACAGACTTTCCAAGCAAAAAATGTGGATACTCCTTTCCTTATAAAAAAATGAACACTCAGTGAATGAGTGCTGAAAAGGCTTTGTAGAACTGCCACAGCTCTTCTCTCTCCCTTCTTTTCTTTCTCTGTTCCCAAAGGAACCTTGGTTCCTAATGAATCCTTCCTCACCCTTTTTCAAAGAAGGTCTTTTCCAGTTTGAGAGCTGCTACTACACTAAGGACAAAACTACTAATCTAGCTGACAGAGTCTTTTGTGTGATTTATAGACAGTCCAACTTACAGCAGTCCAGCTCTTCCTCTGACCTTCACCTGTACTTGAGGAGTTCCTCTGAGGATGTTGGAAGTTGCAGAGGTTACTGTGACAGCACAAAAATCTCCTCTGGAAAGAACAGAGGGAACAACATTAATACATCTGCTTTTGAAATGTCACCTCTCCATTTCACAGCAATGTGCTCATATTTCAGAGAATCCTTTCTTGAATATTATTTTTTCTATGACCCAGTTAGTCACTGGGTGATGGAAGTGGAAAGCAGAGCTTCCACAGAGCTATGTGAATTGGATCCCTTCCCTTACCAAGACACAGTTAGGAGAGTTTCATTCAGTTACGACACCACCATTCTTTTGTTTGCTAAGAAAAAAAGTTTGCCTGAGCCACTTTGGACCCTATGACTACTAAATTTCAAGATGACAAAGCAGTCTAAACTCAATTTTCCATGTGGTGATCTAAAAAGTTCTAAAGCATTTTCCAAACGACAGCAACACACAATGTGCCATTAATCACAGCTGACAAGTTCCCCTGAACAGCCCCTGATTGATCCTGATGTTGTCAAACTTTCTTTTTCTTTTGACGTCTCTCTGATTGGCATCTCTCTTTAGTGCTTTTGTGACCTTTCTGCTGTATCGATCCACACAAATCACATGGAAGTGAGCAGTTTCATGAGAGGGCAAAGTTGATAAGAACAGGTCAAATGGTTACTGGGACCTCTGTGCACCACTGTTTCAGTGATTGATTAGTTCGAGTGTGGAGGAAGAGCCAAGGACATCAAAATTAGGAATTGATAAGGTCTCAGTCATGAGGTTCTTACAGTCTCTTTTTATGGCTTCTACGAAGTTCCTTATCTTCTTGGGTTGATTTGTAATGAGAATAGACTTTGTCTTGCACACAGAGATCATTTTTAACTACAGTTTTATTGAAAAATCTGATAATTGCATACAATGAGCTTGATGGAGGTAGTTCAGTGGAGGCAGGAGCTGACATTAAAAATCACCTTTGCTTCAGTATAGCCTTCACATGCTGGGTGATCCCTGGTGGTAAGGATCTCCTCACAGCAGAGAAGCTGAACACTACTTGGTCAAGGGTTGTGCATGGATGCCCCACTTCTGGGTATCTCATAGCACACTGAGGCAGAACCGCTAGGCAGAGAGTGGTCTCCACCACAAACCTTCAAAAAATCTACACATGCACAAACACTCAGTAAATTACTGAAATCTGCAGAAGAACTGATAACATCCACCAGGCACACGTGCACTGGAAAGTGGGAGTATGTAGTAGAGTGAGGCTGGAAGAGGGCTTGCTGGAGCTGAATGCACAAAATCCCCAAGCAAAGGAAAGAACACCACAGAGTCAGCCTTGCAGAGTTGTCACAGCACAGAAAAGTCTTGCTTTAATCTCTTTTCCTCCTTTCCTCCTCATGCATCACTCTAAAAGGCATGCTGTTCGGAAGGATATGTTAAGCAGGGAGAACAGGCTAGATGAGAAATAATATGCTGGCTGAATATCAGAACACTCAATTTTTATTTTTTTATTTTTTTTCCCACTTCAAAACCCTGCATATTTAATATGGAGAACACATACATGAACATATAGTTGAGTACAATTCTGTCCTGAAAAGTACTTTACAAGTATGTTCTATCAACATTGACCAGTGTTATTAGTTTCTGTGATATATGTGTTGCAGATTGGAACATTTTGAATTCATTTGCATCAATGTTGGTTTATAATAAGTATAAATATGGAGTCAGTACAAGGATAACCTCACAGCATTGGGAAAATAAATAATAGACTTTCAAAATGGGAAGAAAACATTTTCTTGCATTTCCATGCATAGTGTCTAACATTGATCAATACCTTTCAGAAGTATGGTAATGGTCCATATTTAGTTATCAACCAGCTTAGCAGTACTGTATTTTATATCAAGATAACTGATTCTTAAATTCTCATATTCTTACTGAATAATCTCAGTAAATAAACCAAAATATTATTTAATGATAATCCTTGAAAATTCTGAGGAAAACAAAAATTAAGATTACTGGAAAGAAATATACTTTTTCATGTTGTATTTTATTCCCAGTGCAGCTGTGCCTCTTTTTATCAGATGGAAAGATCATGCTTAGCTTTTTTTTTTCACTGAAGCCCAATCAAAAAACCAGCCAAATAAATGTTACTCTTCAATTCTTCACCTCACTAAGAATGTCACTGTCACATTACAGCTCTTCAAAATGGTTCATTTAATTCAGGAATATTTTTTGGCAGGAACAATGATGATGTTTTTTTAGAATGAGTATCAAACTTTGATTTCTGGGAGGTGCATTTGCAAAAAATGTTTCTTCTGGGATGGTAAAGCTACAATTGAGTAATCTCCCCGTGGTGACAGGAAAGCCCATCACTCCTTTTTGTTACTACAATGACATCTGAGGCTGATAATGATTTTAATTCCTTTCCTGTTCAGGTATAAGACCTGATAATATCACTCCCACATTATGGGGAAGGTGTGGTGGGATCATCACTCTAGCTATTGTGCATAGACAAGGGCTAGCAATTTACTGGACTTTTCTGTTTTGAACTTTTCAGGATGCTTATTTGAGATTAACAACCTGCAATGACATTTTCAACACAACCCAACGTCCTATGGCAGAACAAGTCCAGAATCAGATGAGTGTTGTGGTTGACTTAAGATTTATAGGCTGGATTTTAAAGAGTAATAAAGAATAATGTAATAATATGTGGCATTTAAAAGCCTGGAAGCAAAACTATTCTGATTGTTGTACTACCAATTGTAATTATGTTCTATTATTAAGTAATGAACTTATAAACTGCAACCTAGGTAAAAGACTGTTTGTTGTTTTTCTGTTTCCATTCCTTTAATCTTCTAGTTTACCAATTTTGTTGTCAACAAACAACCTTCTATTGCTTTAGACCTTGAGTGGCACCTGGCACAAGGAAAATTCATGACATGACCTTTTGGGACAGCAGCAGGAGAACTGACAGGCATCTTCAGTGATCTGCAAGATCAGACACATCTGATTATCTCAGGTGCAATGCAGTGTTAACTTGACTGTATTGCTTCCAGTAATGGTTTAGCAAAGGGATCCACTCACTCAAGTGTATGTATTTCACTGCCACTTTATGGCAACACCAGAACTTAAATATTTTTCTGCTTAATTTCTGTTTGGATATTATTAACTTTCTTTCAAACCTGAAATTATTTTTTAAATACATGACTCAAATTAATAGCAAACTTAAAGCTTCATAAGAAGCAGAATAAACACACTTGATTATCTTTCTTTCCTTTTTTTCACCTGTTCAGGACATTCAACGCTTCAGCCATTTTTTATTGAATCATTTTTTGTGTGTGATGAGACTTCTTTTAAGTTCAAAGCAGAGAAATAATGGAATCATGAGACGAACGCTATTAACAATAAAATAACTCATAACATAATAAGCTAGACCTTGAAATATACTTCCTGAGACAATACATTAAAATGAAATCATACTATCCCAAAAAGCTTACAGTCTAGGTATTTTGTAATGAATAAAGGTCAAGCACCTTAGAAATGAATACAATAAACACTGAACCTGAAGTGGGCTGCTTTTATTTTAACTCTGAAGGAGGACTTGTGTGACTATAGGGTGGCTCACTTTTTTCTTGGCTATATCAATTACTCAGACAAAAATATAATTTATTTTTTTATATCTTGCTTCTGTTATTTTACATGCTGATGTTTACTGAAAGGGTCGATAGACTGAAATTAACAAGTGTTTTTATATCCCAGAAAATATTACCTCCCTGTGTGCAGAGGAGTTTTGTCATTTGCCCTTTATATATTTTAACAAATTTCAAAGGGCTTGCCGTTGAATGTCAAATCAAAAGTTCAAATACATTGCCTCTACCACTTGCTAGCAGTAAATAGGTCAAAGAAAGGGGCAAAACAAATTTGGTTTAACTCATACATTGGAGTTTTCCCAGGGACAGGAAAGTTGGCATCAGTACTTCAACACCGTGATGGCTCCATAACTTTTTAATTTGATATTAAGTAGTAATTGACACTCTTTCATCATCTCCTGCCAGTTTGCAAAGTCTAAATTCTAGGGGAAATTCTCCTTCTGGAACTGGTGCTTAGGCTCAGTTGTACTGGGTGCATGGCAAGAACCCAGAATATGCAACATCTGCAGGTGGCTGAAAGTCTTGCCTGCCTTTATATACCTCCCTGTTGCATTTTCCCCACATTTTCCCCCTTTCTTCCTCTTTCATTTGTAGTTTTCTTAATGTACTCTTTCTCATTGCCTCAGCTTTTTACACCTTCCCAAGGGTGATAAAGAATGACAGTGTTAAAGAATGCTCTCTCTCTCAACCCAAAGTTTCTTTCTATCTCTTCCTTCAAAGAGATAGAACAAAGAGATAGAGGGACCTTTTGTCCCTCATCATCCATAGATGTCCCCAGACTTCATAAAGGAGGAGCTGTGACAAGATCTACCATTTTCTGATCAGAAGTATCAGAATGTCTTTAGGCCTAAACACCCAATATGCCAGCAGTAGGAGAAGCTCCCTTATTCATCCTTCCTCTATATACCCTCAATAATAGGAAGTGAGAATCACCTAGTTCTTCATTCTCCCTGAAAATTCCCTGTAGGACAAGGCACTAACAACATTTTTAGGTATACTTAGTTTCTCATTTTTCAGTTGGTAGATTGTACATTATGATTGCAAATGCAATGTGCCTTCAGACCCATTTTATGGAGATTTCCATAAAACATTATCTAAGAACTACCAATTAAAATGAAAACTTAAAGATCATTGCATTTCTAATCTGGTGGCACAGGTCATGAGGACAAGAGACAGTAGGCATAAACTGAAACAAGAGAAGTATAGACAGAATATTCTATGCACTTTTTCTTCTAGATGCATACTCCTCAATGCTTCTTTTCATTTCCATTTTCTTAAGTCTTTCTGTACATAAGGTAGTCATAATTATGGGCCTCATTTCACAGTTGTTGGGATCTATGTGGGTAAGATAAATCAGGTATGATTATACAACCACTTGCAATGAAATGGAGAGACAAGGCCGGGAGTAACAGCAGCACTTTCTATGCAAGTGACAGAGCATGTCTTTGGTCTTAGGCTGCTTTTAATATTTCTGTTTCCCATCAGTAAGTTTTCTGCCTTTGAATGGGCAGAGCTATGTGATGATTTACAGTTTGTTAGAAAAGCTTTGTCAAAACCTTTGCAAAGCTTACATTACATGGGCTTGTGCCTCTCAAGACACAAGCTTGTGTAAACATAGAAATAAATCTGAGGTTAAAACCAAATGAATTTGAAATTAGATACAAGAAACACACACATACACATCCGTACATATCCCACACAGTTTGTGTTCAACAAACTGCTAGCTGAAAGAGACTTCTCTCTAAGTTGGAATGCCTTCAAAAGTGGAAGATATCTTAACAGAATAAGATTAATTGGGTTCTTTAATGTATGAAGAAGTGTGTCTGTAATTCTGTAGCTTGTATTACATATGACTGACTATGAAACTTAATGGTCAAACTGCCTCTTGATATTGTATGATTTTTGCCTGTTATGGGGTACAAGTTTGGAATTGTTGTATTTTCCCAAACTTAACAGAACAATTCTTAGTGAAATATTCAAACTGGGGCAGCAAAAGTTTATGAAGAATCAAAAGACCTGGCCACAGAATTGCAACAACAATAAAAAATTGAAACCAGATGGTATTTTCCCCTTTCTTCTTATCCTTCTGAACATTTTAAATGGAAAGACAAACCTGTGGACTGCATCCAGGAAAGAGTTATGGAAGACAATCTTTAACTTAGGCTCATATCCTCAAAGGGACTTGGTATAATAACACAAATGCTCTCACACCTATTTTTTTTTAGCATGGACAAGATGGTCACTGTTTTTGTGCTGATATTGAAGTTCACAGTCTTGTGAAGACAGCAATGATTCAAAAAATGGTTAACCGGGCTTTTAAATTCTTTTGAACTTGATAGGTTTCAAACCTACTTGAGAAGACAGCACAGTAATCAACAGCATTCAAATGTTGCTGACAAGGGAAATCTCTCTCTCTCTCACTTTTTTTTTTTTTTTTTTTTTTTTTTTTGATATGCAGTGATGACTAAAGGTTGCAAAGAGACAGGGAGAAAGTGAATAAGATGTAGACTGATTCCAGCCCACCAGTGAAGGCATAGTTCTCAGGAAAGACTTAGATGCTGAAAGCAACTTTTTTTATTTTGCACTAAGGAATCATTAGATAAAAAAGATGAAATATGAAACTGAGATCTGGAAATACTACTGCTAGTATAGTATAACAAGAATGATATAGCATATCATCTAACATGTGATGCTATACACTTTTAAGTGCTTTTTATCAGTTTTAGGATTTGGTAGATTCTACTTGATATATCAAGTAGATTTTATTTTACAATATTTTTACAGTATATTGTAAAAAATCAGAGGGTTCAGTAAACAGTCCTTTCCTACTTCTTGTCTATGCAAATAAGTCTTCTGTGTTATGTTTGGAGAAAATAATCAGTCTTCAGACTAATATATTTTCCCCTGACAAAATTGTACAGTTTTGCTCATCTTCAAAACATATGAATTTGATTTTCCCTGATTAGATGGAAAAGTTTCTTGAAGTTATTTAAAATCTGTACAACAATATGACACTTTCACTCCTTTCTGCCATCAAAACAGGAATGAAGATGTTAGTTTGGGGAGCAATCAGGCAATCTAAATTATTCAGATCCGAAAGTTTTGAGTTAGAGCAGTTTTTCAAATTCATTTGTATCTGGATTACAACAGGCTCAACCCATGTAGGTCTAATGAAGCTCCTGCTGAAAATCTCAGCTGGAAATTCTGGGAATCAAGTCTATCCATCATCTCAAAGTCATGATTATTTAATAAGCAATGCTCAGCGTTCAGTCAAGTCTTTAACTCATTATTCGATTTACCATAGTTTAACCATACAGGCGTTTTTTAGAAGAACTCATGCTGAACATACTTGAAGAAGCTAAATCCATCAGCAGAACAAACAGAACAAAAGTCTGTGTCCTGACACCACACTAAGGTATATTTTAAATATTCACAATGGATACAGGTGCAGATTTCTCATCACATATTGGAGCACATCCAAAGCCTCTAGGAAGAATATTAATAACCCCTTCTCTTGCATTTCTTTTGGAGGAATAGCTCAATTAGTTTCAGTGTGCTGTCTTTTGCTTATCTATTATACATTTGAGTGGTTACACTTTGTTTCTGAAAGTGCACATGGAAAGATATGCGTTAACAACGTAACTGTACACAGGGGAGCATGTGGGCACCCTATAGCAAGTGTCTTGAGCTGATGTAAACAGCTATGCACTTGTATGTGTATGCTGTTTGCTACTTTCACCCTTTCCCTATACTGCTTTATGCACTGAGAACCATCAAATGAAATTGGTTGGAAGATACAGCCAACCCATTCCATTTTATGTGGTAAATGGAGTGAAATGAGAACACAATACAAAGAAGGATTAAAAAAGTTAAAGGAAGGGAATACTGGAAATGGAAGTATAGGATGCTGGTGAGGAACCTAAGCAATGTGAGAGACTGCAGCTCCAGTGAAGAAAACAGAAGTGGGAATGGAGAAACCGTTAAATCTGTCAGGAAATGTAGAAAAAGGTCACTTCTTTTTGAACTGTGCCCTGAAAAAAATTATTTATTGTAATATATATATGGGGCTGTAAAAAAATGGGTAGTCTGTTAGCCTTTTGCCTTTTGATTTCCACTTCTACTGAGTCATCAAAGAGACTTGGATGATTAATGTTGTAGAAGCATAATTTTTGCTATATGCACCTTCCCCAACACCTTCTAGAGTTCAGTGAACAGGTCAATTAATAACACCTATCACCCCTTAAAAGTGGGTTAATCATCAATGAGGGATAATACTGTACATATTTCAAACTGTAATTACCTAACATGATGCTCTAACAAGGTTCATTTTCTATCATGCCATCTACTATAAATATTTCCCATGTGATATATATAACATGATTTGACTTTTGAAAATCTTATAGGCTACTATTATTTCCTAGGATACATATTTAAAAAGACACTAGAACACATGTAAAAAATATCAAAAGAATGTCATTTAAGCTGGCCAGATACATTCAGTTAATAAATGATGGCTTAATTTAAAAAATAATCATAATAGCTGTCACAAAAGGTTTATTGAGCTCTACATCAAAATAGTGCAGAATTTCATAGGCAGAAAAAATACTTCTATTCAGCTTGAACAAGAAACTTCACAACTTTGGGGTTTGCAGAAAAACAAAACCAAACAAACAATCAAAAAAAAAACACTACAAAAACTCCTCCAAAACACAAGACTATTCACTGAGGCTACAGAAAAAATTACCACCATCTGTTATCAGTACAGAGCATATAACACAACCAAGGAATTCTGTTTCTAGGCAGAAGGAAGTGTACCATCTACTGCTATAAGAAAATCATTATGCTCACTGGGAATGAATATTCTAAATATACTAAATATTCTGTTTGAGGTAGCTCTGGTATGAGGCTAGGGATTCGCCTTGAGTCATCTCTCATTCCTGCTCAGAAATCACATTGCTAGGGAATAAAACAGTCTGAAATGTTACTGAGACTGTTTGCAGAGGGGATTCAACCTTATTTGTTCTGTATTCTAGCAATTTCTCAATCGGAGCACCGAAGAGAATATGTGAATTCCAGATTTGTGATTCAGTCTGGCTTGACTATTTATTTGTGTTTCTTGTCAGAATAGACTTAAAACATGAATACCACCATCACTAATGGAGTATCTCTTTGACAAGGCTCCTGACCCAACTCCCTCGATTTGTAATCTAGAGATCTTCTTGGCTAGACCATCCTTTTTTTCTTTTCTTCCTTTTTTTTTTTTTTTTTTTTGTTTTCCCCTACCAAGTGTATTCTCCCATTTTAAAGTACTTTATGATTTGCAACAGTGTGAAAGTCTTCTTGTCACATTAACATCTCTTCTTTTTTTTTTTTTTTTTTTTTTCATTCGATGACTGTTGCATGCCAAATACTATTTCTTGGAACTAGAGCCAGAAACTTCTCTTTTCCCTCAAAGGTAAATGCTATAACCTTTAGGCTCCCCCTAGACCACAAATTTCTTCTCTAATGGGTCAAAAATATCTTTCCTCAGAATAGTCAGCATTTGCCAGGGACATCTCCAAGAGCAGGCTAGACACGGACGGAAGAAGGGACTGAGTCTAGGACTCCTCTTTCTCACTTTTTGAGTCTCTAACTCATGTGCTGTTCTGTTCCCTCCTTCTCTACGTGCTTTGAAAGAGGAAACTTGTATCTTGTTCAGTTATTTGAAAGAAAGATCTGAGGGACCTACCTGCCGAAGAAAGCTCTGAACTGTAACTTCCCTGTGAGCAGAAGTGTCTCCTTCAAATGTAGAGAAAGGCTTCGGAGAGGGAGAATTTGAGACTTGTCACCTCCTCAATATGTAGAAACACTGTTGGGAAGATTTTGGCTACTCTTTTCTCAGTTTGGTGGCTGATTTAAATCTCCTTCTAAAGCGTCTTAACTCTCTTCCTTCCCTGTACATTGAAGACTGAAACCTTACTCTGTGATATAAATCCCATCCTGCAGAAAATTATATCAAACACTATAGTATTCTTGAGAGTGACAGGGAGATGAGGACTAAAAAGGACAGGAGAAAATGGAAGGGAAATTTGACTTTCATCTTTCCCATATACTTTCTTACCTCCTAAAATCATGGTGGAGATACTCAGAGAAGCGTATACTATACTACTTTAGTAGCAAACACCTAAGTACCCATAATTAATAATGAAGCTTTACCCTAAAAGCAGAGAAAATACATATGAAATAAATTGTGCATGGAGATGGGAGCAGGATCACATCCTTATTGTTATGGAAAGGTTACAGCAGATGAAAAGAATAGGCAGTTTAGTGCTTTAGCTCAGATTCATCCAACCTAATTTCAGGTATCAACTTAATGCTGGCTTTTGCAGTCATCCTGCATACTCAACAGAGAGAAACAAATCTCTCTAGGTTTTGACATGATGGCTTCACTCTCTACTATGAGGTAGGCAAGTACACAAGATTGAGCCATCATATAAGAGCATTGTCCTTGGTCTCTGGTCTTCTCCATATTACTACAGCAAAGTTGCCACAGAAAGGGCATATATATATATATATATATATGTCTATTGCTGAATATCTTTGTTTAAGAACACCAATATACAACTTACTTCTGCATTACAATGCTGAAGTAATTCTGTAATAAGGGAACATTGATTTTTAAACACTAGAAATGTCCCAAGAGAAACAGATTGCTAACAGTTAAATAAGAGTGACTGTTACTCACTTTATTTCTATCCACCACTCCTCCATCCAAAATGTAGCAGGAAAAAAGTCAAAGATTTTTAATTAACAGTCATGGCACTCTGACTGATTTGTCCAGTCACATACATTTTTGTGGCTGTTTCCTTGTTATCACAAGTCACCAAACAACACTCATGGAGAGATTAGTCAAATTAATCTAGACCTGAGGCAGTACAATCTAAATATTAATTGAATTGACTGAAGGTGGGTTTCAGTTCTAGAGAGTTGTAGAATTGTTCTCTAGAATTGCTAAAAGAATATAACTGCCTAAACAAAGGTGTCTAGGGTTGTTTGAATGCCCTAGATTACTCTGCATGTCATCCAAGTGCTGTTCCAGAAGGCTCTTAGGCCCCAGTGACCCTGCATTATGTCTGCCAAACCCATGAAAACATTTTAGGTAGATACTTTAGGATATCTAAAATGGTACTGGACAAATGAGGCAAATTAGTTTATGTTCAGGTCTCCATTGACAGTAGTGAGGCCCGTCCTCTAGTTCATAAATGACACGTTAGATGCTTAAATTAGAGGTAAAATATGGACACAAATGCAGACTCAACTGACTTGCCCAAGACAAGAGAGGAAGGATATCTCACAGTAGGAGCTAAACTGTTGTTTCTCCAAGTGATGCAGAGTCTTAGACATGAAGGCTTCTATCTTGCCACCACCACCTACCTCTAGCACAAATTAGTTGTTTAAACTAGTGGCTCGTATGGTTTTAATGGCTGATGTTAAGACTATAATAAAGAAGGTAGTTAAATTGTTAGTATTATAATGGTGAAGCCTGCTAGATGTCATCACTAAAACTCAGGAAAGCTTGCTTTGTAGCAATGCAAAACATGAAATTTAGATGAAATAGTTAATTTGTTTTATTAGGTTGCTTGTGTTTGTAGACACCTATTGTTTAAAAAATAAAAATTAATAATAATAACAATAAAAAGATCTCACAAGATTGTTATTACAGAAAAACTGCACCTTTGGATGTGCATCTTGTTGGAAATTATTTTCCAAGACATGTTCTGAGTCCACAGAATTGAATACAATAATTCACATACTTAACTTGAGGAATAATTTTTTAAGCTTGTGCTGGATCAGGGCCCCAAATCCTTTGGATCATATGTGAGTGTAAAATGAGTCTGTTATTTCAATGCTGGAGAATGCAGTGGTTTCCAAAATGATTGGGATCCCACTTGGTGGGGGTAGTGATAATTGGTTGCAGAGGGCTGGCGTGGGAATCTGAATAAGCCATGTAGAGAAGTGGTGCATCTTCATTTGACAGAATCACACTTACATTTAGGGTTCTGGTGTTACCTACAGTGCAACAATCAAATGAATTTTGCACCTGCACTACCAGACTGGTAACATTTTAAGGGGAGGCCAACATTAAGTGCAGAGCAAACACCCACCCTGCTAACAATCCTAAGAGGCAAACAGACTGGATCAAGTAGGTTGAATCCAAGCTTGCTTTGACATGCAGGGTCCTTCACTATGAAAGGAAGATTCCTATTGAAATCGTTGACAGCTTTCAAGTACCTCTAGTGCCTCTCTGCCTAGGGAAGGGTTAACCTTTACATTGCTGTGACACCTCGAGAAGAAAGGCTCTGAAACTGGAAGGAGAGATCAGAGCAGAAAATAAGCCACTTTTGTCAGTAAAAATAACTGAGGAGAAGAGAGGGAAAAATTGAGTTCTTTGGGGGAAAACAAAATAAAACAGAAAGAACTTGAGCATATGGCTCCAAATCTGTGAGTATGCATATATTCCTAACTCTGCACTAGTAAATGATCTTATTAACACCCAAAGATGGTGCTGGTACACAGCACCTTTGCAAATCTGGGTCCAATTTTTAATGTTATGATATGGTCTAGGCCAGAGCCCATGAATTATCTGGATGAGCTAATAAAACATGCAGCATTTTATATTTTATTTTATATTAATTTCATTTTATTTTATTTCAAAGATTTAAACTGTTCCACTTGCTCTTTGTAGTGTCTTTATTAGCTGGTCCAGGGTGTAAAATTGAACATGTATGATTAAAGATAACTATTTGTTTTACTTTACTTTATATTTTCCTGTGTCCAGTCTTCCTCTATGGAATAAACTCCTGGGATACCTCCTGGGATCTTTTTTCCTTCTCACACTCTTTGATTTGAAAATCTTATGTTTTTCTATTTGTAGGTGTCAAAGCTGTAAATAAATGACTTAAATTGTGAATACATGGGAGAGACATTTGGGTGTAATATATGCACATGGGGTGTCCAAAGTGAACAAAGATCAATGCTGGGTATTGATAGCAAGTAGCAGTCTTCTGTCTATGAGTTCAAAACTTATTCTGGTCAGTCCTGCTCCCCACTCCTCAGGCCTATCACCCTCTTAAATTTACACAAGAGTTGAATCCAACCTGTGTTCAGGTTGATATATCCCCTTGCCAAATAAATTTTACCAGCCATATCAATATAAATCATCTGGTGTTTTCTGTAATTGATGGAAAAGCAGGCTGAACTGACCTGCAGAGTACTTTCCACCTCGTCTGCAGCTGGTACAAGACATTCAACATAAGTGAGATGCATGCTGAAAGGCAGATAAAGCAGGTACTAACCTCACAAATGGACTCTGATAAATACAAGAAAGCTCAGTGGCTTGTGAATACAAATGACAAAACCAAACTACCACCACCACCAAAGAGTAATAGTGTACAAGGTCTAATAAATTGGCAGACAAGAAGAGGGTTGAAAATTAGGCCAGCTCCATGGCCAGCACAGCTTCTTAACTGGGAAGAAAATATAATACCATTTTATACCTACAATTGGATTCTTTATGTGTCACTCACCACACATTTCCACACATATGCACAGAATTATTTATCTTTTCCTGGTAATTAGAGATTCCCTTTACTCCTCTCTTCCTCACTGTTTAATGTGACACCATATCGATTAGGTTTCCAGAGCATACCACTCCAGACATATTTATATGGTTGTTTCAAATGATTTACAATAACTAATGTTGTAAGAGGAATATAATTTTGGAAATATAATACCAGTCAATAACAGTAAAGGTTCTGCTAATGGCCAGAACTCCCTGTACCATGGGAATAAGTTGCCACTAACAACTTATCACCTGAAGACCCTATCTTCAAGTTGATGTAAGCTGGCACACAACCAAATTTCAGTGCTCGCTGGAGCTATACAGAGCCATCTCAGTTGAAAGTCTATCTGTGCTAATTACCATGATAGTAAAGCTGGATAGATAAAGCACAAGTAAAATCCCTGCAAAATAGCAAATTGGTCTGGAAGCTTTTCATGGTACAGGAAACCAAAGTTCCTGCTCCCTCTCTTTCCAGAGAATTTCACCCCACTGCAGAAACAGTCTGGATCAACAAGTACTGATTTGATTCCATGCAACATCGGACCTCCAAGAAGAGAGAGATTAAACTGGTTTTAATGAAGTGTAAAAATACAATTTTTAGAAATCTTTGGAATTTTATAATAAAGTTATTACCTCTATCAATATCATGTTGTATCTTTCCTGTATTACTTAGACATAAATCAGTCATAATTTTAGCTTTTAGAATACTTATCAGAATTAGAAGAAAAAAATATATATATTATTGTTATTATCCAAAATTAGTGGGGAATTTTATACCAAAACATGGAATGACATACATATCCAGTGCTTTAACTGAGAAGTGAATTCCCCTTTTAAGGATATTAGCATAATAAATAGTAATTACAGAATTTAATTTTTAGGGTTTTATCTATTAAACCAACATAAGTACAAGAAGCATACTGCTTCTACCTGAGTACAAGCGCCTTTATAAATGTCAAGGCAATGACACCTTTTACATAAACCTACAATTTCTTGTCCACAAAATTCGTAAGAATAACTGAAGTCTAAAGGAATGAAGTCTACAATCTGTCAGAAGAGCAAGTGATCAAAGCTTTGCTGGCTTTATTAATAAATGAAAGAAGATCCTAACAGCTCTTTAGTACTAATAGGATTAAGTTAATTTATCTCCAGATGTATTTATAGATCTATTTGCAGCCTCTCAGTAGATACCATAATGGTTGTGGAAAGGACATCCTTGTTTTCCAAGTTGAGGACAACCTTTGCATTATGTAGGGGCTTTTGGTTACATAAAAGGTTTTTTCACAAGACACAAAACTCAAAACTGTGGTCTGAATTTTTGGCAGGGTTTCAAGTCAGAGGTTCAAATGGTAGGCCTTTTATTCCATGAGAGTAATGTGTAAATGTTATGGACAGATTTGACAAAATCTTCTCAAGTTTCTGCAGTAGAATTGCATCAAGAAAAAAATCTTTCTCCCTTCTAGTTGATGGAAAACAATAGTTGCTCATTAATATCTTGTACTTAGAATGATAATTGACCATTCCAAAAAAATCTTCCTCTTCCTATTATAAGCTCTTTCAGCAAGAATTTAATAATCTAGTTTATTAGAGGTATCAACAAATTTGAAGTCTGACCTAAAACTCCAAATACATTTTTTGTTGTCACTGTGTCAAAGAATTTGATGCATTTAGTAACCTACAACTACGTGGTGAAGAGCAAAAAATCTACAGGGGGTGTTAAATACATTTAAAAGTTACTACACTCCTTCAATAGGTCTGAAATTTGGAACTGTCAGTTTTTCATTAGAATGTAAAAACTGAAGAAACTTTCAAGATTTATAATGTATTTAGGATAGCTAAAAAAACCACCATTTGATTCTTCAATGTTTGTGAAATCCCTAATACTTAATTTAAGATTATATTCTAGTTCAAATTCTCAAATGAAAGAAACCATTTCTGATTCTGATTTAAATTAAAATATATATATATTTCAATGCATGCATAAAGTAGCTAGACCAAATACATTATTTTCTAGAGGGAAACATACATGGAGGGAAAATAAATGCAGATAATTCAAAGATAAACCTGCAAAAACACAAACGAAATGCAAGAAACATGAAGCATCTAATATAGTGTGGAAGGAAAATAATTAAAGTAGTGCCTTGTTTTTAGACAGAAATTCATATATTTGTAAGGCAAACACACTGTAGAAAAGCACAAAAAAAATAGTGTATGACACAGATACACACGTGTATATTGAAAAAAAAGAGAAAAAAAAAAAGATTTTTGGAAACTATGTACAAAAAGCACTTGAGAAGATCACCACCACTGCTAGATAGGTACATCCAGTGACTGGAAGACACTCTTAACCACTGATGAAAGCCTTGTGATTTTCAGGTTGAGCACATCATGATGATGGGGCAAATTTTGCTTGATTTTGTAGAGTTTACTTATAGGCAAAAAAACTTGATGATATTGAACACACATGCTAAAAACTGTATATACAAATATAATTACAAATGCAAACATATGCTGTGATGAACGTCAAGGTAGAACAAAAATATAATCAAAAAGTTGTGAAGATGCATAAAGAGAAATGTAAGCTAAAATCAAAACTAAAGGAAATACAGTTACAACAAGTCAATAAGACAAATTCACAGCAAGAAGAACAATATGGAAAAAAAAAAAGCTGGAAAAGAAGAAAGGAAGAACATGTTTCTGACATTGAAAAATTAAAAATATTTGTGAAACTAGATCTACAGTCCACAGTGGGCATAGATTTGTTTATGTATGCTGAAAAGAATACATACTGGCTCTGGATTATTATTCTTATTATCCGGAAATAGTACTGTGTTAGAGAATATAGCTGTTAAACATGTAATCTCAGATATAAAATCTATATTTGCTACCAACTGTGGTAATGATGGATAATGGACCACAATTTGATTGTATGAGTTTATGTGTATTGCTAGATGGTATGATCTTAAACCTACTTGGAGCCTAAAGTAGCCACAGTCTAATAGTATTATGAAAAATGGTTTAAAATGATGTTAAAAGGATGCTTTAAAAAGCCTAGGAGTCAAGTTCTGATCCCTAGCTGACACTATTAAATTACAAGGCGGCATCCCAGAAATATCTCTGAGCTAACATAACGTTGAAGAGAAAACATGGAGTTTGGTTTCTCAGTCATGAGACCATTTAGCTTACAAATCGGGGAGTTGAACATTCTTGTAAAAATCAAGAAACTAAAGGATCACATGAACAACCACTTGACTGCATGTTTCTTTGATAAGGAGAGCAGAAAAAAATTGTATGAAAGAAGCAGAGCAAGCCTTCAAAGATTCCTAAAGTTTCCAAAATATGACACAGAAAGACCTGGAGAAGCCAGGAGATCAGAAAGGGTCAAAGGAAAAGTCTGCAGAACATTTCAGAGGCTGAAATCTCGAGATGTTTCTCAAGGAGAGGAAAGCTACCAGCTTAGGGAATGGCTGAGAAATGCTAATATATGTTTAAGTTACTAAGACCTATTTCTTCACTGAAAAAAGGCAATAAAACAGGAAAGGGGCCCTTGAAGAGGATTAGGTTACAGTATACTAACCCCTAGAATGTAAGAGTCATACCCAGGTTGTCTCTAAAAGTAAGGTATTATTAGGAACCTGAAAACATACCCACACGAAAGAAACACGTTGAGACATTGGGACAGCCTTTCATCTCCTTCACAGGCCTTCTGCTGTCACCTTCTGATATAAAGAGCATATGCACCTTTAATATCATCTCTATTGAAAATACCTATGTACTTTTAATAAAAAATAAATTCCATTGGACTATTGATTTTATATATAAAACTGTGGTAAGTGTGTGCATTTCTCCATCTCCATCCATAAATTTTATCCCCACAGATATATATGTCACATGTATTTCAGCTTCTGAAACAGAATAGAAGTGCCACTGTGGCTTTGGAATACAGAGAAATTCAATGAAATTGATGAAACCTGACAGGTGTTAATAAACACTAGCAAAGAAAATAAACATATTTGTCACCGGAAATGTTGAATTCAACCATTTCAAGTTATTATCCTATTGGAGTTTCAAAAATCATAGTTAGAAGGTTTATTTGTAGGGTTTTGGAAGGTATGTAGACTAGATTAATAACTTGTAAGAAAAATTCAAAATTAAGAAAAAGTTCAGAAGTGATTTAGTCATTTAAGTTGTGTTTGAACACTTTTTTAAATAATAATAATAATAAATACCTGACATGTTTATTGCTTTATTAATAAGGTTTTTTAATGTGATATACAGAAATAGACCTCTCTTGCTTATGTTACAGTGTCTATTAATCTACAAGAAGAAATTCTTAATCCTTTTGAAATGCTTTCCAGTAATGGATGGAAAGTGAAGTCAAAGTGAAGTGTAAGGACACATGAATATAATCCAAATGTCCTAGTCCAAATGTTGTCCCCAAAGTCATCCTCTATTCTCCAGTATATATGTTTCCATTTAAATAATTTAATTAGGGGAAAGGGAGAGGAAGAGCGATAGGAGAAGGTTTATCCAAAATGACCTCAGATCTTTGGAGTATTTTTACTAACTAACCACAGAATATTTTGCATCAGGCCTCTAAAGGTTCTACACAGATTCTTAGATCCATAATTACAGTTTGCATATAAAAACAAATGAAAGATTAAGAGGACAGTTCAGCTCAGCAAGTAAAGGAGGCATCAGAGCACATTATCTAATCAATGGCATTGGTGTGGTTAATCACTTGCTTTAATTGTTTTCCTGATGCAAGAGATAACTGCGAAGAACTTTTTTTTTTTTTTCCAAGCACAATGCACAGCTAACTTGCATTTTATACCATTAAGTACTTGCAGATGCAAACATAAATATTACATAATTCTTACAGAACACTTTTCATCAGGATATCTCAAAAGTGCTTTAAAAATGAAATAACAGCATCCATTTCACTGCTAGAAATCAAGGCAAGGGGAAGCAAAGTGACTGACAACACACAGAAGCCCTGGAAGAAAATCAAGATTTCCTGATTTCCTTTTCATCCAGTTAGTGGTCAGTCCTAACACTAGTGATGCACAACAGGCTGCATCACTTCCCTGAGCCAACCTGTGCCATTTCTTAAGAAATCAGAAGGAAAAAGGGATGGGAAACAAGTATAAAGAATGTCTACAATGAATAAATTGAGCAGAAGCTGTATTTGTTTGTGAAAAAGCTGTTAAAAGGCTGTTTCCAAATGAAAAGGGTCAGTTCCCACATAGACACGCTGGAAAAACTTAACATTGCATTGAAGCACAAGCTTTCCTACAGAGAGAATCCTTTATGGGGATTGTTAGCAGGAGAGAAAAACATCCAGAACATATGTTCAGTCTATATCAGGGCATTTCACTAAAGGTTACACTTTAAAAGGCCACAGTCAGACGGTTTAATGTCCACTTTAACCCCTGAGCTTAGTCAGAGGAGAATACAGGCATGTCTGAGAATTCAAAGGTTTAATTGATGTCCCTAATTTAGGAGTCTCCCAGACCCCATCAGAGGAGAGCACCAGATACAGGCATGTAGCTGGAAGTCAGCTTGAATACAGCTTTTTGCCTGTATTGATCTTTCCTAAACAGATTGATGTGCAGGGATCGATCTTATCTCCAGACACACAGAAGAGCTGATACCAGTCCTGAGGAATTCAACCCAAATGGCATTACCTGGTGCTTCGGAGTTGTCAGGCTCAGGTTCAAGCTGCTTATGAAACTGCATACAAGTGATCTAATTATGCACGCAAATACCTTGTTAGTGCTCCAGCTGATTATTTGCCTGCGTAATTCCTATAGTAAAGAAAAGCATAATATAGCCAAGCATTTTTATACATGCAGTCCGAAAAGGCTGAAGCTCATCAAGAAGAAAATTTCTTCTCCAAGGACGATGAAACTGAAGAACAGCAGAAGCAGCAGCTGTATGATCATCAAGAGGGAACTGGGGCCACCTGCTCTGAAAGGCCAGAGACCTTGCAATTAAGGGAAAATCTGCTCAGAGGGCAGGGAAAGTTTCTTATCGATTCTCAGTGGTTAAAAGTTGGTGCACACCAAGGAGCATGAGAGCTTCAACCCTTCCAGAACTCTGAATATTTTGTCTAGATACATGCTAGCCCTTTTGTAATCCTCTGAAATTCTTGGCTTTAATAATAGACCAGGGAATTACTGTCACTGATTTCAGAGGACTGTATGGAAATATGCTTCATTTAATATATTTTAGATTCTACGCCCACCTTCAGTGGATATCCTCTTAACCTCGTGTTCAAGAGGAAGGGGGAGTGGATGTTCAGGGAAAGATCTGACTTCTTTCTATTTACATATTTGCAGAGTGTTCAGGAATGCAACCTTGATCCTAAATCAGGTTTCTACATTTTAATTATCAGTTGATACCTGATTTATACCCCAAGGATACATTTCTAATTTAGAAAATAAGTGGATGGAGATATATGTTGGTTGCAGTTTCAGCTCATTTTTCTAAAGATTGTTTCAGAAAACATTGCAGAAGATTAAATTATTTTAATTATTTCTCAGGTTGATTTATTCTGAAGTTCATAGATGAGGATTGCTCTGTATTCAGTGTTTCTATAAATGGGAAAATAATAAACAATAAAATAACAAACAATAAAATGCTTCTTTGTCACAGTTGTTGCATTGTTTATCACATCTGTTTTTTTCACCTTGCACACAGTAGGTATCAATAATTCATGTCTGAGTGAAAGCGCTTCTGTAAAAGTTTATGTACCTCATATCATTAGTAATAGATCACTTTTAAAAATCTTTAGAGCCTCCCTTCCTACTTCATGATCTTGGTTGTTATCCTCATTTCAATAAAAAAAAAAAAAAGTAAAAATAAATAAATAAATAAAAAGAACCTTAGGCAGCTCAAATGGCAGAACTCATGAAGGAGAATGTAATTCAAGTATAAATACATTGCCAGTATTTGGAAATAGATATAATGTATAAGCCAAAACTCAAGGACAACATTTTCAATGGCTTTGTAATATGTTAGAAACTTAATTTCCGTTTTGTAGAATTATACACTTGATGCTATGCAAAACTCATATTTCAGCCCCAGGACATCTAAAGAAAGGCTTAAAACCTGGAAATAGACCTTATGCACAAATTTATTGGAAGGAGAGATGCAATATTGACCCTGCAATTCAGATCATAAACTAACATAATGATTATCATGCAATCACATAGAGCTTTTACATCGTGGCCATGCATTGCCTAGGTTCTTCAGTACAATGGCTGCAGCCAGGGACAGGGGAGCAGCCCCCAGTTGGTGCAATGCTGGGCTGGGTGCAGGGTGAAGGTACCTGCCTCAGGCTCGCAGATAAGTGTCTGCCTTTGCTTTGGGTTCAGAGCTCAGGCTTATTCTTCAGGTACTCATGTCTCTTCCAAAGACCTGAGCAAGGATAGGGCTTTTCTTTTAGAACAGGACTGGTAGAAAAGGTGGTGAGAACAACCCTCCTTTGTATTAATGTCAAAGATCCCAAGCAGAGGAGTAGATCACAGCGTTTCATACCAGAATGTCAGCTCCTTTACCTCAGGAGAATGACCTAAAAACCTATGGTACTGGCTAGGGGGAGTGATCGCTGTCCCCTGATGGAACTGTGCAGAAAAGAAGGATGCTAGAAACCATTGAGCTAGGGAGAGATGAGGATCTCAAGCATGAGTGAGTGCCTTGAGGCAAGTTTGCTCTATTTGTTATCTTACCCATCCACTTCATTTTCCACTGTGTTCTTGGAAGTGAGAATGTGTGGAAAAGAGAATGCAGAAAGATAGAGGAATTGCACCCCTAAAAGGAGCCCAGTGTTTATGAGGAGCTGGATTTCTGCCTGGAAGTGAAAGAAGGGTATGTGTTTCCATTATACGATGCATCTTTTCAGCAGACCAGAAAATGCTGGTGGGATCTCTTTCTTAGAAGGATGGGGAGTATCACCTATGCAAATATGCGAACACTATAAGAAATGCTAATATGCTGAAGAGCTGTGTGAAATATATATTTAGAACAAGTGTATATTTGGAGAAGGTGATGACATTATTTCAAATTTGTCAGATTCAGAAATTTTAAGATTTTTAAAAATCTTTTAAGATTTTTTTAATCTTTTAAGATTGTTTTTTAAATCTTTATTTATTTATTTATTTTCCATCTTTGCTGGACTTTTTACAGAATTGTTGATAGTACTTCTGATAATTTTATCTGAAAACTGTAAAAAATCCCAGCAAGCACAAGAAGCAATCTTTTCTCCTGGGGACGATAGCTCAAAAGCAGTGTGTTGATGACTGTAGAAGTGATGCATTGCCTTAGGGGACAGAATGGTCTATATTGATAATAGAGATTTGGACTTGGGAAATTTGAACACATATTTTGTTTTCAGTTTGATAGCACATAGATTCAATAGCCATGCTTAGCATCCTCAGTGTCCCTGTCACCATACATTTGCAGCATAAAAAACATATAGCTACAAATGATTTTATATTCTCCATATTGGCTCTATATTCTTAAAAGGCAGATGTTAAAAACAAAATTATCTACTTATAATATGGGAAACTGAGGCACAGTGAGAGTTAATTCCTCAACCACAGACTCAAAGGATATGTTTAACAGAGATAGAAACAGGCTAGTTTTCCCATGTCTAGGCCTAATACCTCTAAGATCTTCCTCTTTTTTTATAGCTTCACTTCTAAACATATTCTTGAAACAAACAAACAAAAAAAAAACATTGTTTTTTAACATATTCTTTGACATAAGCATTGTTCAAATGCATTTTCTCAAAGCCCACCCACAGTGCAGTGGTTTGTATTTACCCTTCCTTTTAATCATATTGTAGGTATAGGTTCAATGAGAATGCTAGACTTCTTAGAAAATAATTGGTGCACATCTTAAAATGAATTTTCCCCTTTTGTTTTATCTTTATTTTGTTTCAAATGTTTTGAGCCTTTTCTGGCAGGCTTCCTGCCTTTTGGATTGTTCTTTTCTTCCTGTGGAAAATTCTTGTAGTTTGTTTTGGTTTCTTTCTTTTCTTGCTTGTAATAAAAGGGTGTCTGAATAGCATAATGAGGCTTTTCCAAGTCTAATTTTTATGTCACATATGAAATTAAAAGTGCATCCCACCAAAATAATTAAGTATGAACTAGTCACTGCCTAAGCTGTATGCAGCAATGAATCTAGATATACCCATATTTTAGACCATGTCTTCCTGAGAACCATTAGGAGAAGTTGTATATGAGGGGAAAAATAAATAAATAAATAAATAAAACCATTGCAATTCCTCATTTAAATATCTGTTATGGACAGAGTTTATCATTTCCCATGTATCTAAAGCACTAACAGCACTGATAGGCAGTCAGTGTTCAGGTTTGTTAAGGGAGAACATGCTGAAAAATCTATAATCTATAACTGAGACTACCCAATGTTACATAAAGATCAAGAAAGAATTGTTTAATCTTCTCCTACACCAATGAGAAACAGAAAATAGATGTAATTTTTCTTTTGTCTATGATAGGAATAACATTATGCAAAAACACTGCCTTGAGGATCTTTTGCTTTATCATAGCTATCTAAATATGGAGAAAGTAGCAAAGATAATTTTATCTTTTCTGGCAGGACCGTTGGAGCTTGCCCTGGCTCCTGGCTTCTCTGGGGCCAAAATACTTGACTACTAGTGCAATGTATGTGTTAAAGACACAGAAGTGTGGATGCCTTAAAAAAAAAAAAAAAAAACAACTTTTTGTTTTGGAAAGAATATGCTCTGTCTGAGAGAATATGCTCTGTCTGAGTTTAAGAAAAATTAATACTGTAGTGGAGTTTGCACATGTGCTTTTTAGACAGTCTTATTATCTGTGGCTTAAAGCAGATAAGATAATAACCTGTCTCAAACGCACACATATAATTTTCATCTGTAAGAGGAAGGTAAACAGTCTTAGGTAGACAATATTTTCCCTAACTTTAGAAAGCTTAACATTCGAGACTCTTTGACATCCAGGACTTGTTTCAAAAGTCAAGCCCCAGTTCTTGTTCTGGCTTGTGATCTGGGAAAAGCCTGTCCTCCGCATCCATAGCTATGGCATGATTTCCACTTCCACACGGTGCCATTTATGGCATCTGAGCTGTGTGTGGAAGTTGCAAGGACTATTACATATTAAGAACAATAGATGCTAGAAGGTGAACATTGTGATATATTTTCTTCTGTGGTCAAAGTGAGCCTTCAGAAGTTTTGGTAAAAGAGAGGAAAAAGTATTAGCTGAGTACTTTTCTGACGGATTTCTGCTTTGAGGAAAGTATTGGCATTCTTCTGTGAAGTTCCAGTGTGGATTATTGCCATATACAGGCCCTTTGAAACACTGAAGAGGAGAATTTCCAGTGGAAGCAATAGTCACTGAAGAGTAACTCATGCATGCAGCTGCTATCGTTCCCTGTGGAAAACAAAATATAGAGCTTTGATGTGGTTCAAAGTGTCTGAAGAATTTCTCCTGAAGACACTCCTTTATGAAAATTTTCTTCCTTTATCCAGTAAAACAGTTTTCAGGACAGAAGAGTCACTTCCATTCCCTACAGCAGCCTCCTTCAGGCATTAGAGCATTTAAAAAAGGTAGAAGAAGAAACAAAAAAAAACTAGGGAAAGAGTCACTTATAACACTGCCTCTGTGTGATTCAAGTCTCATGATAACCTCATTCCTTCACATCTGTAATGGGTTTTACCTTTTCAGCCCTTTACCTCAAAATTCTCGCCTATGTTAAAACACCGCAAAACAGAACATATTCTTCTTCAGGATGTTCAGACAACTGAAAGTCTCCCCTCTCTTATCAGAAAGTACATGTAAGCAATTCAAGGAGCAAAATATGTGGCAAGGGACCACCTCCCTGGCTGCAGAGTGAACAATTACAACGTCCTGTATTTTAATGAGGTCAGTCAAACCAGACTGAAAAAATAAATAAAAATCTTACACAGTTGCTTTAACTGAAAGTGGGACTTACCATAAATCTATTTGCAAAGCATGCTCTCCTCAGGAGAAGAAACAAACAGTTCCCAGACCCCTGTATGTCATGGCAAGCAGAAGAAGTGTCTAGCTAACCTCTGTTACCAAAGCCAAGACAAACAAAAGTCTCAGGCTTCATCAGGGTCTAAAAACAACCCAAACTCAGCTATATTTGAAGGATTTATTCCATGGGCAAAACATTTCCCTTAGCTTCTCCAGATTATATTTAACAGCTATCCTGTGAGTTGTTATTCTTCCCATTTGCCCCCAGGCTGCCTTCCAGAGAAACCAGTGGGCTACAGCTGGCATTGGTGAAGGTTTTCTGCCTCTTGCTCAGGGTCTCGGCCCAGGATCAAGCCCCTCTGCTTGACACAAGCTTCTTATGCTGAGAGAAGCTCATATTATTGTTTTATAATAGTTTTCTGTCAGAAGTGGGTATATCATCAAATAAGAGACATTTCATACCTATCTGTGTAGAAGAGTTTTCCATAAGGAAAACAATAACTTGGATAAAAACAAACAAACAAAAAAATAAAAACCATAACCTAACAGAACTTTTATAATTCACATTAGCTTTCTTTTTCACTTGGTGATTTTGTTTTGACATGATTTCTTGATACATAAACAGCTGTTCCAGTACCTTTCCTGGTGTCACAACATGGCATGCCAATAGCTGTAGTGCACAAAATGATGTTCCATAACATACTGTGAAATAATACAAGCAGGGAAGGCTTGTATTAACATGCTTATTGTCAAAAGAAAATCTCATTTTTCAAGATCAAAAAATCTCTTCTCTGTGTAGGAATGAAGCTGTGACACTGAACGTGAGAAGGAATGTTCAGTTAATGCAGTAATTAGGGAAACAGGTGTTTTTTTCATATTCAAGAGGAATAAAAAGTATCCTCAGTTGATGGAAAGGTACAGAAGAGGCCTTGGCAGAGGCAGGGTTAGCATTTTTACTGGACTTCAGAACTCTGTGTTATACTATGGTTCCTCCTACAGCTCATGGGAAGGACTGGGAGCTGTTCCACTGCAGAAAGACTAAGCAAGAGTCTAATTAGCTGCTGCAGTGATTTAGGCACTCTCTGGAGGTGGGGGAATTTTTAATACATTGGAAATTCAATAGTCACATGACACAATGAAATAAGTATTCTTGAAGCAGGCACTGGCCCCTGGAGCCTCCCTGGGTGAGACATCCTGTGAGGTATTTGGGATCCAGTGAATTTTGTGTTTTTCTCTGAGTAGCGGAAAACAGGAGGTCTAGAGGTTTCCAGCTACAGAAGATTCTATACCCATTTGTTTAAGAGACCATGTTGTAAAGTGGTGGAAACATGTTCTAATCTGGTAGAGGAGCTGAGAGGTGAACACTGCAGTCCTTGTCTACAGTGCACACAAGGAGCACTCTCATATCTCCCACAAAGAAAAGTGGCCATAATTGCATTTCCCAGGGCTCAGATCCTGCCAGCTAACACTGATTTGAGAATGCTTCTGCATCCTGTTTTTTGGTGGTGTAGGGGAGGGGAAGGTCTAACACCTGGATTTCCCTTTAGAAACCTTCTGAGTAATTCCCTTGGGGTCAGTGTGGGCTGGAAGGATTGTAAGAGCAAGGAGACAGTCAGCAACAAATGTTGTATGAAGGCTGTGATAGAGTTTTTTGAATTACTACTGTATTTGAATGTCACCTAAGGTCTTTCCGGAGTACCTACTTCTTTTCTGGCTCTAGCACTGCCTCTTCACCTTCTTGCCTTGATCTTTGATAAGCACGTGTTATTTCAATACTTTTTTCTTTTGAATACTCATCTTGCAGAAACTTCAGTATTTGAAGTCCAAACCAGAAACGAGCCAGTATGTGGCACTTCCCAAGAAGAAGTTCTGTAATACTTCTGCTCAAAAATAAAAGAATGACACTCTCTCCCAACTGAAACACAGTTATGGAATTACATAGTCTTACTTTTCTGGAAAAGTAAGAAAAAACAACAGGAAAAATTAATGTGCCTTTTCCCAGCTGGCATTCTGTATTATTGCCAGATGCTTCTTAATAATGCAGGATTTAGAGCCTTGCCAGTACGTCAGTCCTGGAAGGACCATGTGGTTCTGAATAGTCTGTCTGGGATCTTCAAGGACCGATCCTGCAATGTCATCACACAACAGCACAAAGCTATTTATTACTATTTCTCTACAGAACGTGCAGTTTCTTTGCACAGAATAAAGCACCTACCCTCAAGAGGTAGGTGCATAAGCAGTGTGGAGAACCCCATTTTCCTATAGAATAAGCTGCAAAAGTCTCTTGGAAAAAGCAGTGAATCCACCCAGGAGGTAATCTCTCATTTAAATGAATGTAAGGACCTGAAAGGACCATGAAATGAGATATACATTGCACTTCATTCACTGCCTCTCAGTTGTCTAGTCTGCTCTGTGTGACAAGGTGTTGTGGTCTGCACTGAAGTGGAGAATATGCGGGGTTGTGCAAGAGGAAGAGGTTATAAAGTCTGAGTGCATCTGGGTAGCGTGTGAGCAGTGTGACCTCATTGAACATGGGGTCTCATTTGGTATTGCAGCCCTGTCTGTAAGTCCCACAGCCACCACGTGACAGAAGATACCTTCTGAAGGTAGGAGCACTCAAAGGGACAGTTTTATGAGATCCCTGCTCCATGGACAGAATTTGAACAGACTGGGAAAGGACATAGCTGACATTTTGTCTTTGGGGTTGGGTTTTTTTCTAGCACTGTATATAGTACTGCCCTCTGTGCTGTCTGTTCCTAACGATATACTGTGGGCCCTATCTCTTTTTTTAAGAGCTTTGAGGGAACAATTCCCCAGACTGCTAAAATAAACAACTATGACTCCTGGATTGTAAAAATGATGAATCAATTACTGAAACTGTCTGGGAATCTTAAATGGCTGTTTTAAAATATATTGTCAGATCTGCTCATGAAGAAGTAAGGAAAAGCAAATCTCTACTCGCACTTATTTCTGTGAGCCCAGTGAGAAATTGCCTTCCCCCACAAATCCTCCCATCTCTGCCTCCCTCTCCTTCCCTCTTGAATAGTGACACATTGTAGGAACTAACAACCTGAACAGCCGTAAACTATGGCAGTAACTTCCACCCACACACCTCATTAGGCCTTTAACACATTTTCCTTTGCCTTTCCCCAGCACTACTAAGTGGCACATCTGTGAAGTTGCCCTTTCACATTATAATTGGAAGCAGTCAGTGAGTTTTATGCTCTGTAATTTGGTAATTATATGGTCTGTCACTTACTGGACACTGGTCTGTCTGGTCATTTCAGGTTTTGGGTCTGTCCAGTAATCATTAATCATCAAGGAGTCCTCAACAGCCTTCTCCGTCCACAGCATCCCTTTAGTTCTGCAGCTTTATTTATTTATTTATTTATTTTCTTATTCTTTCACTGGTATAGGTGTGAATGGAAAAACTATGACTCTCTTAGTGGAAACATCAATGTTACATCCTGTAATGAACTCAGAAGACCTATATTCTACCCAGGTTTATGCTACTGAAATGCTGTAATTGCCCAGTTGGCATTATCCTGAATCTGATGTGTCCAAGCTATCTGACATGCTGCTACTTACACTATGTAGAAGTTTTGGGGAATATTTACAAAAGCTAAAGTGAGAGTTAGCTACCCAATTCTGTTAAATTTTATGAGCATTTGCATGCTGACTTGTCCTTTTTACGTCCTGCTTTTTCCTAACTGTTAACTCCAGCCAATTTAGGCTGTACTTTTATTTCATGGAGCTATTTCACTTTACGCACCTTTTCCCAAAGAATGGTCTCACAGGGTAAGCAAAGACACTGTTGCCAAATTTCCTGATTCCTCATGTCATTTTAATTTGCACAGTTAAATAAGGTACATCACTAGCCTCTTTCTCAAAACATACAATACTTTCCTAGTTCACTGATGAGATGAGGTTTAACAGGTAGTGAATCTAGATGGTGAATACAAAGAAATTTAGACACATAATATTAGGAACCTGTAAAAACACTTAAGGAGTTGAACGTGTATAATTGAAGCTGACTTTGTGGAAGGTATTTCAAAAATAATGGACCAAAGATGTAAGTTAAAGAACAAGAAAAGATAAAATCCATGAAAGTGTTACAGGGGCAAATGGTGTGATAATGTTAATGTTTGTCCTTGGATCTGGGAGTATAGCTATGGTGATAGTTAGGTAACAGTTATTGAACAAATAACAATAATAACAGTTATAAGATCCATACCACTAGGGTATGGATTCTGACAGTCATTTAAGTCAGAATTGATGTTGTTGTTTTTTTGCCACTCCATTTGCTTCAAGGGTTTCTATATTTCAAAGCTGAAAAACTGTCAGCTGCACTTTAAGCATCAAGTTAAGAGATCTCAACACTCTTCCATTTTCCTTCCTGCCATTTCATTTGGTCACTTGTTTAGAAATTGTTTATCAGTTACCAAATTAACAAAGAATTGATTAGTTTTCTTAAAATCTTTTAATTCCAGAGCTGCAAAAGTTGAAAGCCTGCTGTTTTGTTTTCTGGAATCCAGAGTAAATGGATACACATCTGCAGGTTCATCCAAGCCAGGGAACTGTGGTTGCAATCTCAAATATGACTGAATTGGGTGGAGCCTCTTGTAACATGCATAGAACCTCTAAAATCTCCTTCTACTTGCAAAGCTGTTACTTCATAACATTAAAACAAAACTCTAGTGTTTTCAAACGGTTGTAGCAATGTTTATGGATCTTCAGGAAGGAGCAAGGAATGCTGGAGGGCAGTTACTTGAAGGGGTGTCAATGAATCAAACTACGTGCACATAGCCAAAACGTTAAGCTGCAGTTTCAGCTTTTGTATTAATCGGTGCTGGCAAAGCACAGCCTCAGTGCAATTAACTTTTTCTGCAGTGGAAGAGGAAATCTTTAAACCTCGTAAGTGCCATGCCATGAAACTCCTAAAGGTATTCAGTTATTGCAATGAAATTGTATAGGTAATGATGTCAAGTGAAATACAGAGGTCTGAAAGTGACAACAGGGAAATCAAGTGCTGATACATTGAGTTACACAGATTGCTAAATTCTGCAGTTTTACAGGGTATGAATATCTATTGACTTCAGTGACATTTAGTTGTTTTCTCATGCTCTTCAATGGATTCTGAATGAAAACTAAAATTAGGAAATGAGGACTAACTGTGTACAAATAAAAAATAGTACAGAAATCTTCAC
Organism: Anser cygnoides; assembly: GCF_040182565.1. Lineage (NCBI taxonomy): Eukaryota > Metazoa > Chordata > Aves > Anseriformes > Anatidae > Anser > Anser cygnoides. Next base: position 57,923,128 of record NC_089912.1, on the reverse strand, counting down.
TTTTAATGCAAAAGTGGGGTATATTTGATAAAGGTGGGAGGCGAAAAAAAAAAAAAGGAAATAAAAAAGAAGAGAAAGAAGTATTTATGTTTTTCATTAACTTGTAAAACTGACAAGTGCAACAGGCCCTTCAAGACAAGACCTAGTCATGCAGAGAGATAAATAAAGACAAGCAAAGAATAAACAGAGGCTATAAAGGGCATGACAGACAGAAGAAAGACCCTGACAGAATATATTAGTTATTTGTAAGCATCCTCTGTGGATTTTCTCAATTATCTGGCCCTGGATAATGTCAGAGAAGGCTTAATGAAGAGGGAGAGTCCACAGTACGGATGTAATCATTTAAAAAATGATAATAAGAACAGACTGCGTTAGGAGAAAAAAAAAAAAAAAAAAAAAAGAAGTGTGAAGAGCCAGAGCTGCAACTCCTCAGAATGTGTGGAAGAGGTTTCACTTTCTCTCATTGGAAGCATATCTCATGTCTGGGGTGTCTGAGGCTCTGATCCAACCTCGCTGTTCTAAAATGACCCACTGTGTGGTATTGCATGCATGAAAATTGATTATGATTGTACATAAATATTAACACAAATCAAATCAAAAAGTCACAGAGTGGATTGCAACTTCCTCATCTGTCTGTTTAATATAATTAGTAGAAGAAGGAATTAAGATGGGTAGGATCTTCCTCTAAAGTTATAGACTTTATTACTGCTCTGGATATTACTGTGGTCTTTATCAGTTCCAGTGATAGTTCATGATCTCAGATTATCTCAGTATAGTAGATAATATATAATTATAGACTAAAAAAATATCCTTCCCTCCAGAAACTCATGCTGCTGTTTTCTCATGGAAGGCCAGTGTGAGAGAGCATGAACTACCCTGAAATTTTATTTGTGGGCATCATCCCTGAACATGAAGTTACTGCAGAACTCCGAAGCAAAGAGCTGGGCTTTCAAAAAGCCCTGTCACCATCAGGAGGTCATACCCAATGACCAGGAAATACAGTGGAAAGAGAATCAGGCCTGGAAAACATTTTCCTGACAGGAAAAATATCACAGTGGTTTTCACTGTGTGTCACAGACTCAGAAAGCTGTTACCAGCAAAGCTGTTATATACAATGTCACTGAGTTGTCATATAGCACTTATCATCTGTAGATCTCAGAGCAATTTACTGAGGTTGCCATTATTGTCATTTACATCTTTCAGACAGGGAAACTGAAATGTATTTTCACTGAAGTGACTTGTCCCCACTGACTCTGTCACAGAGATGATAGGAGATATCAGACCTTTGAAGTCAGACTAGGGCTTGAAAGTCACAAACTCCAGAGCCAGCATGAATTACCAAGGCAACTGGGGATTCAGGTGATAGTGAATTGTTTACAGTGGGCAAAAAGTTAATTTGCAATAAACACTGAGAAAGTTTTAGCTAGCATCTGAAAGTAACCTCTGAAAAGTTAAAGACACATGCATGTTCTTCTTATATTAGTAGAATTTAAAATAAACTAAAATACTAAACTAAAATACTCAACGAAACTAAACTAAACTAAACTAAACTAAACTAAAGATAAAAAGCTACTGAGCTTTCTTGTACTTATCAGAGTCCATTTGTGAGGTTAGTAACTGCTTTATCTGCCTTTCAGCATGCATCTCACTTATGTTGAATGTCTTGTACCAGCTGCAGACGAGGTGGAAAGTACTCTGCAGGTCAGTTCAGCCTGCTTTTCCATCAATTACAGAAAACACCAGATGATTTATATTGATATGGCTGGTAAAATTTATTTGGCAAGGGACAACCTGAACACAGGTTGGATTCAACTCTTGTGTAAATTTAAGAGGGCGATAGGCCTGAGCAGGACTGACCAGAATAAGTTTTGAACTCATAGACAGAAGACTGCTACTTGCTATCAATACCCAGCATTGATCTTTGTTCACTTTGGACACCCCATGTGCATATATTACACCCAAATGTCTCTCCCATGTATTCACAATTTAAGTCATTTATTTACAGCTTTGACACCTACAAATAGAAAAACATAAGATTTTCAAATCAAAGAGTGTGAGAAGGAAAAAAGATCCCAGGAGGTATCCCAGGAGTTTATTCCATAGAGGAAGACTGGACACAGGAAAATATAAAGTAAAGTAAAACAAATAGTTATCTTTAATCATACATGTTCAATTTTACACCCTGGACCAGCTAATAAAGACACTACAAAGAGCAAGTGGAACAGTTTAAATCTTTGAAATAAAATAAAATGAAATTAATTTAATTAATTTAATTTAAAATAAAATAAAATAAGTAAAATAAAATAAATAAAATAAAATAAATAAAATAAAATAAAAAAATAAAATAAATAAATAAAATAAAAAAGATTCTTGCAACTCTTGGGAGACTTATTTCTATCTTCTTGTTGGATTCTGGTTTTCCTGTTTCCTGCCAACCCCTGACTTGACATTTCCCTTTTGTACAACAGATACTTTGCTGGAGGCCATCAGAGAAGGTTCATTCATCCCAATTTCTTCTCTGAGGTACTCGGTGCAATCTGAGCTGTTCCTAGGTTGAAATCTAGTTTGATTTACCACCAGTAGCTACTGAAGATACCAAAGGTGTGGCTATCCCCTAAAACTCAAACACAGGAAGGGAAAAAGGAGATCTCAAGGAGTCATCAATTACTGAACTTTCCTGTCATCGTTAAAACAGCAATAAAACTGTTGTTTTGCCTAATAGGTATGAGTCCAAAGTGGTGTCCATATATTGAAGTTACAAAGTAAGTTTTGACCCAGATAGCAGAGCTCTAAATATATCAGGCAGTTGAGCCTATCAATTAATGTCCTTGAACATTAATAGAACATAAATAGAAGAATCATTACAAATTAAACAGGCAAATTGAAATCCAGACTCCTGCTTCCTCATTCATTCTTCTTTCTGCTTTTACCGTTATACAGCTTTGATTTCAATGCACCTGGAGGGAAGGCCATTGAACCAATAAGTTTTACTTCGGTTCCAGCTTATCTGTGAAACCACTGTTTTGGTTTGGCTCCAACCCACATCACTCAGAATCTACTAAACCTGAAGTAGTTAGAAAGCATTCCTCTTTATATATATGTATATGGAGTTTAAATACTGAAGAGGGTCACAACCTTTCAGCCATTTGCACAACTGAATGTATATTTAATGCAGCAGCAGAAAGACCTGGGCATTTTTGTACAATGAGGTACATGGCGCTGAGAGACAAATTGCAACAGAAAGCTTTGGTGTACCGTGGGTGACCAATAGCAATAACAACACTGTGTCTTCAAACATTGTAGAATCACAGACCTTTTCAAGGCCATTGCATGGTGGTGTGGTAAGGGGATTCAATTTGGTCTTGAGTCCATTTAATACTGACTTAGGTTTAACAAAGAATTGGAGTGATTAATGTAATTCAGTTCTGATATGGGGAAAAAGATTTTTTTTTTTCCTACCTTGATGTCCCTCTTGGATATTTTGAGTTTTCTTCAGCTGGGTGCGGGCAAGATGAGGCAGTTCTGACTTGTGTTGAAAGTGAGACCCCCTAATTCTGGCTGGCCGTCCAGGAGCACCTGAGTGTCTGTGTCTGGTAATGCCTTGGAAAAAGAGCCTGAACACAGCCTGAGCCTCTCTAGATTGGTTGGGAGGTGATGTATAGTAGAGGTAGCCTGAAGCATAAAAGAAGGAAAGTGGAACAGGAACTTACTGTACCTCATTTCTTCTTCTGGACTAACCCTCCTTAGGATTGTCAGACAGCTCTGAGAAACATTTTTCTGGAGTGATTATACACTGGAGTCATGAGAAAAGTAAGCATGGAAACAGACACATGACACCAAGCCCATCCAGTAGGATTTCTGACAGTTTGCTGTGGATCTATCCTTTCACCGCTGCCTGATGCAAGCTGGCTAAGGAGAAAAGGCCTCTCTCACCACGGCTGAGTCCCATGACATTGTGCTATCCAGCTGCTCTAGGACCAAGTGTCTTAACCACGTGGCATCTCTGCCTCTACTTCTGTTCAGTGCCTTTCCACATTCTTCCCTTTTTTATTTCCAACTTCCACAGCATTGTTTACTGCACAGCCAATGCCAAATAGGATTAAACCTGAGAAAGAGAAGCAGATGCATTACATCTGGCAGAAAGCAAAAGATCAGCGTTTGGCACAAGGGTTTATTGTTTGTGACAAGGCTTTGGAATGTAATTAATTTTGCAAAGCCATGCCAATGAATGCCATTCAAACTCAGCAGATGTGCCAGAGAGGGAGATGCCAACTCTTTTTCCAAGAGGACGGCTTGATGCCTGCTAACTCTCATTTGTGCAGCTCCATGGGTGTCGAAGAAAATAATGTGTCTTTGGATAGCAACAAAGAATGGGCTGTTCTCTGCAGAGCTACTGCATATGAAGTGACAAGTTTTCTCTTGGTGAGTGTCGTTTTCTGAGTGAATGTGTTTATTATTTATTTATTTATTGTCTTTGTCTACAATCAAATTCTGTGCAAAACTAGCGTTAGTCTGAAGTCACAAGCAGACAAACACACAGGCAGACACAGACTAAAGAACTTGCACAGCCACAAAAATAATTGTTCATGCAGAATGGGAAACATGAGATAAAATGCAATTTCCTCATAATATGGCTTTATATCCATTTTTTCCTCACTGGGAAAACTTCTCCAGATGCACATCTTGCTTCTGGCAAGGGAGAAAGTGTGATTTTTTTTTTTATTATTATTTTTTTTTCTTTCCCAGTAAACATCACGACAGCACAGAAGGAATAATACAGGGCACAATCTGCAATAACAGGCAGTTGTTAGTGTTTCATTTTACTGGGATTTAACATTTCTGTAAAGCTGACAGCAGAGGTGAAAGGCTTTTAATGGAGCAGGTAGTTTACTCCTGCCAACTGGTGTCTGCTGTTAACACAAAGCCCATCTTCTGCACTTGGCTCTGGATATCTGTGGGTGAAAGCTGGGAGAACCACAGGACAAGATGAAGCTGGGGGTGGCAGAGGAGAAGCATATGCACCAAAAAATCTAGAGGGGTCCAAAAAACAGCCTTCCATAACATGAAGAAGTTATTTCCAAATAAACTCAATTTTAGTATATCGGCATAATTTTTATAGCACAGCTGATGCTTCTGGCCTGCCAATCTTCTTCCTCCTGCACACATCTCTTCCCTTATGTTCCTGCATGGCAACTGTGAGCATCTTCCTGGGGAAATTTTGCCATGAGTAGAGCTGGGAAGGCAACAGGGTCGACAAAGCAGTCTTACCCTTGTTTCCTACCCAAGTCCCTACTCATTTCTTGACAATACCACAGCTATAGACCCAGCTTTGCTCAACATCAGAAAATGGCACTGAATAAAGATCCATAGGTCTCGTCCTGTCCTTTAACTTTTTGCATCCAAGCAATAACAACGGTGTCCTTTCTGAGAAGAAAGGAGAAAGAAGAAAGAAGAAGAAAGAAGAAAGGAGAAAGAACTGAAATACTTTTAGAGGATGCTTAGGACAAAGAAGAATCTTGAGGACAACTAATACTGAGGGTGAGAGGAGATGACAGTCATAGGGCTGGGGAAAAAAAAAAAGAAAAAAAAACAGGACTGCGGTGATATGTTCAGGGCTAAGTAAGTTAGTGCATAGCCATGAGACCATCCCTCACAGCTCCCTTGTGTTACAGCCCTATCCCAAACTCATACTTGGAGTAGCCGGTACAGGCCTCCACATCATTTTCCCCACTAGGTTCAAACCTCATCAGTTATTGCAAAGACACTGAGCAGGTAGATACTAGTTTCAGTTTAGGCCACACTAATATTAAATAGGGAATTCTTTCTTCTATAGACAACACACTGCCCAGAATTCAGAAGAGAGAAGGAACAGGAAGCCAAGCTATATTCTGTCATCAAATGTATGCAAAATGAGCTAAGGATTTTTGTACCTTCCCGATACAACATGTGAGGCCAGCCAATGCCTTTGTGTTTTACATAATGGTGTTTTGGAAATTAAAGATGTTTTCTTTCCTTGAGCACTTTTTCATTCAGTAGAACTGATTGTACCAGTGTGATTCTACTCCCAGACTCCCATTAGCCCTGTACAGGCTCCCTCCTGTCCCTGCAGTCCTTCAGCCTCCAGCCAAAACCTGGTAGCTCTGAGTTCTACTACATGTGCTTTCCCCAGACTAATTTTCAGACAGACTTTATCAATTTTAATTAAAATGCTGCCATCTTGCTCAGTGTTTGCTACTTGGAGTATGACTAAGCAGCAAAAGACATCTCACCCTTTGCAAAGTGGGATGTGAAGTGAAATCTGATGTCCCGTGATGATGGTGTTAATAAAATAAATGTCTGTTCATTTCTTTAATGTATTAGAATCTATTTCTTTTATTTGGTTATTTTTTACTTAAGATCTCTTCTCTGAAAATATTACCATAAGTTGATTTTACTAATGAAAGAATCCAATGGAGATTAGTGGAAAACAGTCATGATACGGTCAACATTGTGAGGCCTTAAACTTCTAATGAATCATGGACCAAAAAGAGGCAAGAAGAGAGCAATAGGAATGGACTGAAGTAGAAAGCACGACACATCAAAAAAGACTGATGTACATGGGAGATGTCAGTTCATAGAAGAAATGACAAGAAAGATCTATGAGAACTTGAAAACATGAATAAAAGCTGTTGGAAACAGGACAGGAATAAGCCATTTTCCACATCTGTGTGGGATTGAAGAGTCAGCCTGGTTCTCTGTTATAGCAAGGAAGATATAACTCTTAGATGAGAAATATGCTTTCAGTTGTTAGGGCAATGAAAACAGAGGAGGCTGTGGGCCTCCGTCACTGAAGGTTGTTATGAACTGCTTAGACAGATAGCTGCATTCCTGAAATGCAGTGAAAATGGTACACAATGTTTAGAAATTCAAAAATGTGTTGAAAGAAAATCTCTGTTTCTTCCACACAGTTCTGGATTTTGATAAAGCATTCTGGAAGACATAGCTCAGATCCTTCAATCTGTCAATTTAAAGCCATTAACACTGGGTTTGCAAAGAGCTCCATCTCTTCATCTCAAGAAGTCATCCTGATGACAGAGGCAGCAGTCACTATGTGTGAAATGCTGGAGAAAACATGAGGGCTTGATCCAGTTGCCCACACGGAGACATTTAATGGTATTTTATTTTGTATCTGTATCCTAGTTGGCTTCCAGCTATCAAATCAAAAGGGTGAAGACTACCCACAGTTTCTGTATCATATTTGTGAGCTCTGCAAAGATTTTCTGAACTAAGATATCTCAAGTGTCATTATAAAAGTAAACAGTGGGCAGCTGAGTAAAGCCCAAAGCAAATGTATTTTCTGTGCTTATGTGTTATGATCATATCATCCTTGTCATCATGGGGATGCTTGTTACCCCCAGGAAGTTCTGAACTTAGCTGTTTCCATTCAAGCTCGAATCACTAATTTACTGTAACAAACAAACAAACAAACAACAACAACAAAAAAACACTCCTATATACCTTTTATTCACAAGGGATTGAACTGATTCAGAGACTCAACCTGTTTCCTCTGTAGGAAATTTAAATTTTTGACTTTGAAAACACTACCTGATGGTCTTCTGTTGCTGTCCCATGGTTCAAAACAGGTCAAAATAGAAATCTATAATGTAAATACTTTCTTTACCTTCAATGTTTGTAGTACGAGAACTGATTAGTGCTGTTAGGGGTATCAGTGCCTGAACTCCTGGTTGCATTGAACACTGACTGAGGTAAGAGGCACATAGAGGTGATGTGAATCTAGGTCATGAAACACATTTGTGGGAGAACTGAGGATTCTACAATTTTTCTTTCTTCTTAGTCCACTTAGGCCATGGACCATACTCTCTCTGTGGGTAACAGTGTTTCGATTAAAGAGTCACTGAAAGTATTGAGGAAAACAATTTTCATGTGCAGTATTTCTTTGTTGCAAGAATAGAAAGGAGAAGGAAAAAAAAATAATAAATAAATCCTCACCTTCCAGCTAATCTTTACAATGCCATTTTAGCATTTTATAGTGTATAAACAACACCTTGATGTTATTGCTCTGCCAGAAGGCTGATTACGACAGTAGGGAGTAATAGGCCACACATGCGCCAAAGTCCAACTGCTACTTCAGGCTTGTTTTTTATAGAAGGACACATTTTCACATTCTTCTTTATTGACTCCCCCTATTCCCATCCCTCTATGTGCTGCTAAAGAAATGCCAACATAAAACTGGCTAAAAATAAAGCCAGTTGGGGCATATTTTGTATGTTATTGTAGGATAAATAAAGCTGTCTAAAGAAAGTATGCTATTAACCATGAATCATGGGGGAAGCATGGTTCTTACTTGACTAGTGTTGGAAGGTATAAAACATTCTTTAAAAACAACAACTCTAACCCTGTTTTAGGAACTATATATATAGGATTTTATTTTCAGGTACTTCCAGAGAAATAATAAATGCAATATAAAAGAAAATTGATCTTAGAACCTAGTCCTAGAGTCTCTGAAAAAAAATCTCAAGTTTTTACAGACTGTTTTCTGAGTCTCCATTTGTCTCCTTTTGTCTCTCCTGTCGGTTGCTTTCTTTCTTCTCATTAATAATATGACCCCCCTACTGGAACTTCAGTCGTCTAACCAGATTCATACAAGCAGGTAAGAAGCAACAGTTCCCATGCATATAACTGTGAACAGGAGTAAAGAGAAGAACATAGATACAGAAATTCAAATATGAAAAGGACATTACAATTGATACAATTTATACCTTTTATTAATCTCAAAAGAACTCACTGGTTGGTTTTGTCATACTGAATGTTAATGACACTGATGGTTCTGTGAAGATGGGGTCAGACTGAGGATTTCAGCTAAGTTACAATACTGTGTAAATGCAGCTGTCTTGCTTTCCAAGCTAGCCCAAATTTGGGAGCTGCTTAGCTTCTTTCACAAAAGTGAATTATTAAATCATGGGAGCATGATCTTTTTAACATTCCCACTGGGTGAATAATTCAGAGGGAATTGTAGAGACTCATGAGGTGGGCTTCAACACCACATTTGGAAAAATAAACGTAGATGGTTGAAATTTATGTGCTAAGTAGATGCCTAAGCTGTCAGAGTTGATGGAGACCTAACCAGTTGAGTCAGTGGAACTTAGAGAATGATTCAGATCACACTGGACTCCAATGCTATGGAGTCTTGTCCCTAGTGGCTAGCCAGTGGTCCTGTGAGCTGCACTGATCTCTGGGCATCATCTCAACTGATCACGCAGACAAGAATTTTGTGCTATTTCAGATACTCTTGAATATCTTGCATGACCTCCAAATGGCACTCCAGGAAAGAATGGGTATATGAACATAATCTTAAATATCTATCCATCCCTTGCAGATATCTAGAATACAGTAAGGCATATCAAATAATACTAGGAACCTATATTTAACCAACTGCATAAAGCCATCTGTAACTTATGGAAAAGACATAGAGTTAGGCATCTTTACAATATATACCTAAACTTAGTTTTCTGATTTTGGATCTAAATTCCACTCCTTGTGTGTGAGCTTAGCTGGGGGTGAAAAGAAGGCACTAATCCAGACAATAAACCCTTTTGAACCAAGCTACCTCTGCATGGAACCAGGAACTAGATATTGGGGTTATAAAATAAAAAAAATCAGGACGATTACCAGTCAAAGGCATAAGATGTCAAGATAGAGCTTTAGAAAACTATTTATTAATTCCCTTTTCACAGTGTTTGTGCCCTTTCCAGCTCAAGGTGGCAGGGGACGTACTGAGACCCATCACATATCTGTACGTCTTCAGATCAGGACCATGATCCCAATATAAGTAGCCACCACAGAGATGGCTGCCTTGAAATAGTACTTGATTTTACAGCACTTTGAGAATTTTAGAAGAAAAGCTAAAATAAACTGAGACAAGCAGAAGCTTGTTTGAATCATTTTTAAGAGTAATTATAATTGTTATCTCATTAAATAAAATTATAATCCACAATTTTACTCTTGTATAGAAATACTGAGAAATAACTATTTCCTCCAAATGGGGTGCTTTATTCAAAATCTGCCATGCTGCTTCAGCATGAGTCTTTAGCTGTCTTTGATTTGAGCACTTAGAAAGTTGCTTTTATTGCGTGTTTTAGCAAGTACTTTTTTTGTTCAAAAGGTTATTGCTGTTGAAATGTATTGCTCAAATTTTCTTGACAGGCATCCCAAAATACATGCATATGATCAGAGAGAAGAAGATGTAGTTAAAAATTTGTGCTTCTAAAGCACTCGTAATTACACTAAAACACAGTAATCATATTTTTAAAGGAAAATGTACGGATATTAGACGCAATATAATAACAAGAGTATATAAATAAACATTGACTATCTCTTCATTTAGTTTAAGATCTTCAGAAAAGGCTGTTATAAAGTTTTGGCAATAACCTCCCCTCCACCAACCTCCCACTGTTTTTTTTTTATTTGTTTTTGTTAAGCTCAGCTCTTTCCTGAAAAATCTCCTTTTAGATGCAAAATTCCAATGCACACAAATAATATTAAAAAAAAAAAATACAAAGGGATGAGGAAATAAAAATCTTCATGCATATTGGAGGTGGATTTTCTTTCTTTTTTTTTTTTCTTTCTTGTTGCCAGTTTGTACAATTTCATTGAGTGTCACATAAAATACAAGGTTGTTTTTGTTTGTTTCTTTGTATTTAGAAGCTCAACTCCAAGAAGGTAATTTTGAGAGAAATTAACAAAACACAAGTCATCTATTATCGGCTGTGGAATACAAAACTAGGATTGGCAACAGCCATAAAACCAAACAGCAATGAAGCAAAAAGCTAAGTTGAAAATTGTGTGATTTTTGAAAACCTGTGGCTGTTAATAGCTTCACACATTGAGGAATGACAAAGAGTTCTCAGATGAAAGCAGCGTTTTTTAGTGACTATGGGGTCAGTATAGACTGACTGCTGCCATTGCTTGTCTTAGTGCTGACATCGTTATTTACCTTGGTATGGTACTCCTTACCTAAATTTGATTGTCTGAGTATTAGAAATGCAAGTCTGAGCCAGTCACTCCAGGCTCTGTTTGAAGTGAATTGAGAGAAATTGGCACACACAGAGGGTGACTCATGCTTCATCTTACAAGATGCAATGAATTGCTTTCTGAACATGCCTACTTTCCTCCACAGAATGTAAATGGACCTGAGGGATCTACTCATTGAATCTAAACACTTAACTTGTAACAGCCTAAGTAAAAGCAGACAAGCCTTGCCTATCATATCTGAGTTCAAGAGAGTGATGAACAGTACAGGCTGCCTCCTGCTCACCCCTTCCAAAACCTTGTAGTCCATTCAGCTACTGCAGAGAAGCAGTCTTACTGCCCAGGTTGACATCTGTGGTAGGATTTTACTGCCCTTGCTTCTCAGCATTATTCTTCTAAGTTTATGTGGTTCCAGTGAAATTTTTATGAGGAATCTGATTTAGCTGAATTTTTCAAATTTTTTCCTCTGGGAAGTGGAAGCAAAATGTTTTATTTCCTTTCATTTGCATGCATTTTCATATCTGTGTTCTTTATGTCTGTATTGAAATCACAGTGGATGAGGAGGATTAAAATGTTTATTTGTAATTTGACTTAACATTCAAATTTAATCTACCTGAAGAGTGCACACTGAAGTATGGGTAGACCATATCTCTCTTGCAGCATGGCAGCAACTCCTGCAACACATAACTGCAGTACATTAGTGGAGCCTTGAAACACAACATGGGAATTATACTCTATTTTTGCTGCCAAACCCACTGTGAAGTAAAGTAGGCAAAGGTTAGAAAAAGTACGCCCGTTATGAGGCACTGTGTAAAGACATCACTCACAGACAGACCCAAAAGGGACTAGTTTGGCATTTCCAAAGGTTTTGGGCACTGTTTGTTGCAAGAATGTCATCTTTTGTAGTTTCTATCAGGATAAAAATAATCTTGGCATTTCCCATGAAGTAGTCATTCTAACTTTGCACTAGCTTTATTAGTAAGACAGCTCTGGAATATACCATTCAACATAAGGTAAACAGTATTAATTTATAGCAAACTAAAAATCATCTGTACTCAATGGTAACCATTAATGGATTTCTGGCCTTTGAAAAATTAGTAATAGTGCAGCATTTTATACAAATCCTGTCATGCTGCACAAACTTGATGAATAGCTCCTTTTCAGAAAGGGATTTCTGTCTGTCCAGATAAAGATGGAGGTGAAATAAAAATATTTCAAAGTCTCCAACTTGTATAAATTGCAATAAAAGGCATGTCAGAGGTGGGAATAACAATCATATCCTTCTTAATTCTGTTTATGAGACAGCAGCATCTCTCGGTAGCTCTATTGCAATATGTTTGTGACTACTTCTGAAGCTTCCAACAGCCATCAAGAGAAGCATCTGATGGGCATTCCCAGACAAACAGCCCCAATGATAATGACCATTATAAGAAAGGATGTGGAGCTAAAGGAAGAGAAAGTAGTCATCTAAAAAAGAGTAAAAACAAATTAATATTTACAATCTATTACTCCCTGCTACTCCTATCACCACCCTCTCACCCACCTGAGAAAACTACATTTGGCTGTATGTTATGTGTATTTTAGTTAATTTTCTGGGAAGGATTCAGAATAAAGAGAAGAAATGTTAGAAATAATTACTTAGAAAATAGTTGATTTTTTTTCTTTGTTAGGAAGAACGATTCTGAAATGATAATTGTTTTTGTGCATTCAAGAGTATGTGTGATTTCAGTATGTAAATCAATTGGGTTCTTCTGAATAGATAATGTGTAATGGAATGGAATTAAAGTGGACAAGGAACATTTCAGTAGGAAAGTGGAAAAGAACATACTTAATTCAAGGTATTTACATACAGAACAACAAATCTAAAAATCACTGTTGGTTCTAGGAGTCATGAAGTTGGGAATACCAGGACCAGATTCACTCCTGCCGTAACAACAGTGATCAAAGTTACATAAGGACTGAAAGCCTTCATGGTTTATTGCTTGTATTTCTTTTACTATCTTGTTTATCTAATATATTGTTTATTTTTCCATGTGATGTCAAGTCATCATTAGGTGCATGCTGGTTATTTTATTCAATGATCAGTAAATCAGATTGAAATTAATTTGACATTTAGCAGAAGCACTGGATTTTCCCCTTGGAAAGACTGAAAATGGTTTGCAGAAATGCAAGAAAACAGATTTAAAACACATATAAGAGAATAGCCTTAGTCTTTTGTTGTTCTCTTTGATATAATTTGAAAAATTCTGATAGTATCTGGACATATTGCAGTATGTCACCTCTTCTGTCTCTCCTCCATTTCCTTCTCTGCAAGTCCCAACAAGCTTCCTATCCCAGGCAGAAAATGTATGATGAAATCCCCATTCAGAACAAGTATTTCTTTGCCTTTTTGGAGAGATGGTGAATAAAATAGCAACTGCTTTGAGGAAAGAATTGCAGTAGGAAAAGTTAGATTGCTTGGGTCCCCAACACAAATAATATTCTGGGACTATCAGATAATTAACAAAATCTACAGTAGACAAAGAGGGAAACAAATATGACTGACAGTTTTCATGTGACATATGAAAGCTTAATCACGAAGATTCTATATTATAATAATTATTTTATTTATTTTTACATTTATTTAAAATAAAATTACTCCTCTTCAGTTTTAACCATCTAAATATTAGGTACCTAGTCTAAGTTCATCTGTTGTCCTCCATGGTCAGTGTGAAGAGAGATAGACCTCTCAGACCCTTTTGGTAAATTAAATTAATTTCTGGACATGTCAGTTTCTCTCCTTTGATAAAAAAACGTTGATCAATATGTCAGTGGCTTAGTTTAGGGGCCTAACCAGCAGGTATATCTATTCGGAAACACTTAGGCCAAGTTAAACAAGTTTGAGATTTTGATTAATTCCAGTACTAACACAGGTAAAAATATTTACTTCCCTGTTCCCTGGTTGCGTTACTCATCATGTGATTGTGTATTAGTATATGTCATTATGGAGAAAGTAACTGAAATCTATGTATAGATTAGTTCTGGAGTACCTTTAAAACTGTCATCTACTTTACAATGGGTGGCAAAGTTTTTGGGCACTTTTCCACCAAGAAGTAGATGTGTGCTTATGGGGAGATACTTGACTGAATAGTAGATTGAAACTCTTAGGACAGACAAAACTCTTTTGTTGTGATTCACAACCTTTCTGATTTCATGCAAAGTAGAAAAACAAAACAAGCAAGCAAGCAAGCAAATTAACAAACAATAACAACAAAACAAAAATAATAATAATAATAAAAAAATAATAAATAAAAGCACAAGTTGTTTCCTGATGTTTTACTGTTTCACTAAGCATTCCTGATTTCACAGAAGAAGCAAATAGGAAAACAAATGTTTTTGAGAATTGAGGATTTTAGATTTCTAGTCATGTTATAAATTTCCATCCGCACTACAAAATTTTGGTATGTCAACAAAAAATGACATTAGAGTTTTGTCTGAAATACATACCTCTGGAAGTACTTACAAGATCCCCCAGAAATATACTGCAGAGAATAGTTCTGCATTGGCAAGTTGGAGGGACTGGATGACTTAACACTTAGTATCTGTTATTCTCTGATGGAAGAAATTATATACACAGCTTTGGATGTCTACAGAGAATTTTCTGTGAAGTAACTAATGACATCATTGACCATTCACCCAAAATGATGAATCAAGTTGAGCACAGCTATATCGACTTTCATTTTTTCATCCTTCAGTGCTCTTTCTTTTTCAGTGAACAGCCTTTCTTAGAGCAACATCCTTTACTTTGCTTTTATGGGAGGTTTACAGTAGCAATTAGGACCATCTCTGAAAAATAAAGAACATCACTGGATTGCCCACCTATTGAAATCTTTTATAAACTAAGTAACTAATAATGGATGCCTACATGAGCTAATGTGTCAAGTTTGTTTGTTTGTTTCATTTGCAATTGATTGGATGAAGAATAAAACAAGAAGTGCTTTATTATGGAAAAAGGAAATAAAAAGTCAAGTTGACAGTAAAAAAAAATTATAATGAATGAAAATCTCCCTACTCTCATATGCATGTACACCACAGTCTCTTTGTAAAAGAAGGGCAATGAGGAGGATTACAAGAATAAAACAGCTTTAATATGAGAGCCTAAATAGACAAGGACTCCCCTTCTTCAAAAGGAAGTAATTGAGCAGGGGTTAATTTTTTATTTTTAATTTTAATTTTTAAGATTCATAATCTATACATGCTTCTTCTGGTTCAAGAGCAGGAAGCTTTTTGTAAAGAGTTAAACATTTATAAAGGTAGGCCCCCAAACCAATATGAAATTGTGACGTTTTTCTCAGAAACTGAATGCCAGAAATACTTCAATCACCTTTAAATGCAAAGAAGTTTAGAAAAACAAACAAACAAACAAACAAACAAACAAACAAAACACCAAAAAACGCTTATGACAGCTTCACTCTTGCTGGAAATGATGAAATATATGAATATTGGAGACCTTTCTAGAACCAGATTCTGAGAGGTTTTCTGAGTTTCATTTGTTTCATTAGCTTTTAGAGATATTTTTTTAAATTATTATTGTTATTTATTATGTCATGATTTAAAGCCCAATATACTCAATATAAATAAATAAATATATATATATTATATAATCTATTGACTTTTGTAATCTTTGGATCAGGCCCAGGATAAAATTCTTAAATTAGAATTCTTAAATTAAAATTCTTAATTTAGATCTCCAGTTTTCATGAGAAGTTATTTTATAGCTATTTATATGTGCAAATTAAAACTTTGAGTATTATGTTTGCTGGATATCTTGGTGACTGTTTACTCCAGGTAACTCTCAAATTTCTTTAATAATTTCTGTTATTGCCCTCTAGAATTGCAGAGATAAATCTTTGATCTAATTACTAGACTTTATATGCAAATGCTGACAGATTTAATTAGTATTTTTCCCCTTTGAAATGATGAACAAAGCTCAAGAAATTTCAGATGGATCATGTTCTACAGATATTACATTAGCAATCCAATGCGTTTCCACAGAAGATATTATAGCTGCATTTCCCGAGAGGATTAACAAATGTGGGCTTGGCCTGTAATGAGTCTATTGGTGAACATAGTTAAAAAGGTCATGTCTAAACAGCACAGTGGAGAATACTGAAATCTGAATTAGCATCCACCAGAAATGGTAGTCTATAAAATATAGCACAGAACTATGTTGAAATACGACCTTAGTTAGTAAAGAAACATAGACGTGTTGCATCCTTAATAGGATAGAAGCAGAAAAGATGCCAAAATATTACATGAGTTTATGTATGTATATAGGTGTGCTTATGATAATTATATACTTCCGGCTATCTACTAGAGAGCTTAAATTGGGATTTTCCATCTCTCAGTATAATTCCTATTTTCATTATCAGTTACATGTGGGAGGAGCAAAGGAAACAGTATAAAAAGTCTTTGTAAATGCTCTGTTGGTATACCTAAAGGATGTAATCAGAAACAAGGATGAATATTTTCCCATAGTGTGCCAGGGAGAGACCAAACAGGAAATATAATTTGCACTTTACAGAGGTAAGGTGTTTTGCTTTTTTTTTGGTGGAACATGCATTTATGACACAAATCACTCTTCCTTAACTAAAGAATGGGGTCTAATAAAAGAATAATAAAATAATTTGATCCATGTCCTTTTTGAGATCATGTGAATATTCTTTCTTGATTCATACTTATTGGCCCTATTAGTGCAGAGTATCTCATGAACACCAAATTTGTATGCAGCCTTAATATTTACTCTTTTTCAATACTGTACTGTATAGATATTGTCTTACTCAAAATTAAATCTAAAAGTTTGGGTGTCTCTAAAGTATGAGTCAGCACACCTACTGGTGAGAGAAGGAACCAAGATGTTTACTTAAGTTTACATTACTAACTTTTGTATGTTTTAAATTGAACAATATTACTTCCATCCTAACACTATGCTTTCAGAAGCTTTTCTTCTAAGACGTATACAAGCATATATGCCAGCAACTTTTTTTTTTTTTTTTTGTTTTGTAGTAAGGTCCTTACAGAGACACTAGATACTGCATTGTGTTGTATGACAGTGTAATCCACATCATGACTCTATTCTGTTTATTATCTGACATTTTTCCTCAACAATGTGTATTTAGACACCTTTACTTTCATTGAAATGGAATCAGAGACTTCCGCTAGGTTTACAACCATTTATGAAATTTGGTCCAAAGATTCAAATTAGTGGCAAAGTTTATTTCCCTCAGGTCTCCTAAATGAACAAAAAAATAAACAAACAAATAAAAGGAACATCTCTTGATTTTTTAGAATTTTCATGTACAAGTCAGAGGTTAGAAGTTAACTAGAAAAAGTTCTTTTGGTAAGCCAGGAAGCACAAAAGCTCTAATTCTTTTACCGATGCTTGACAAACACACACAAAAAACTGCTTTAACAATATAATTCTGAGTCAATGTGAGTCATGTTCTACACAGAGTCTTTAATGTGCTGTCTATCCTACCTTGCTGAGAAAAGGTATAGTAATTTGGACTGCAGTTTAAGCAGTTCTCTTAAAAGCCTCTGTGGATTCAGGAGGAGGAATTCACTGTATGGTTAACAATATCATTTAACCTTTCGATCTTTCTTTTCTGTTTCATCTGTTGGAAGGTCAGCTACCAAGTCTGTCTCAGGTAAGACACTTGAAATTCATATTTCTCTGAATAACTAAGAAGAGTCAAAAAATCCAGACATGGAAAATCCAAAGAACTGGAGAAAGATATCTACATGAGTTCTGATAGGAATAGACAGCTCGTGAATGCATCCCTCATATTTGATAGGTAGGCTCATTACAGGATCCTGTTAACACATCTTTTTTCCAATATTGCCTAAAAGTCCAATTATTTGCTCAAATACACTCTTCTGCACAATTGCCGTATGGCTTACACAGTTATCTCAGAGTTAGTGGCAGGATTGCTTAAACATCAAACACAGACCATGCAATGTAGTGGAAACTGTAATTATTCATGGAATTAAATTACACTGGAAACTCAAATGTGGGGAGGGAAAATACTTATTTAATCTCTGCTGGAAGAATATAAATAGTTGCATAGAAAAAGTGTGTGGGCTATACTGGGAGTTGAATGGACTTTTTAGATTTGGTATCTTTTGCAGAGTATCAAGGGAAAATTTTAGGGGCTTATGAACTTTACTTCAGCTTTCTAGTGGTATACACTAGAATGAGATGAATCACATCCTGAGTATCTTTATTTATGCCTTGACAAGGGGGAACTAGCTTGATTAACTCAACTATGAAATGCTATACCTTACAAGTTTAAAGTTAGGTGAAGTGGTTTCTAAGTGGTTAGGTGAAGTGGTTTCCAAGTGGTTTAGGGCAATATCACATGCTGTCTCAGCAACGTTAACCTTTACGACCTTTTCTCCTATCTTCCTCTGAAACACAAGTACTTTCCCTCAAGCATATATAGGGGGAAAACTTCTCTGGACAAAAATATGTTAAATGGATTCCATATTTCAGATTTTTTTCTTCACAAATATTCTGTCTGAAGGACCTGCCAGGTAATAACAGTGAGGCAACTGGGACACTGGGACATTAGTGCAAGTTACTACTACATCTGTTAAACTGTTACCTAATTTCAGGCACCTGTGAGGGACTAACTAGCTCATTGTGTGTATTTATCCTAAATAAAGTTTATTGATCTAAAGAAAGTTTATCCTAGTAACTAAAGTCAGATTTTTCATTTATTTCCAAGGGCTGGAAGAGTCTGACCTTTGAAAGTGAGTGGCGTACAGGTGAATCTGTGCAGAAGCCTAAATCATTATCTGTCCACAGGCCAGTAGCAACTATTATTACAGCATGCTTTTGATCTGAGCTGTGTATGTTGGCAAAAATCAATCCATCTCCCCTGGCAGGCAGAGGTAGATGATGGTATGTTTAAAAGGTGAGTAAGCTCACCAAGTTTACGTTTCAGGCAAGGCAAAAAAAGAAAATAAAATTCTAACGTCCAAGGCAGAAAAGTGTAAACTTTAGTTGACTGAGTATAACTTCAGTTTCAATATGTTGTATTTAAAAGAGATCCATTAGCCTTAGCCTTTTTCATAGATAGGCATACACTTTACTTAAGCCTCATATCTGTGGAAGGGTCGTGGTGCCCAGTTAAAGGAATCATCCTACCATCCTAGAGGTTACATTTATAGCATTCAGCTGTGGGAAGTGTGGGAAGTCATAGCTCCCTGTCCCTCATTTGGATGCCTGCCACTCCTGGTCCTGGTTACATCATTCTCAGTGAGGAAGTACTCTCCCTGCATGACCCACCCTTGGAGATTCATACAGTGTCTGTATCAAATGGTTACTAAACTTAAAATCTTCAGGCCACACACTTGCAATATTGAACTTAGTTTTCCAGATCCCAGCTAGCTACACAACAAGGAAAATAATTTTGTAGAACTTGGCTGGGTGGAGCCAAAAGGATACCAAAATGAAAGCAAGGAATTATCCAGCCTGATTTAGAGTTTACCCCCTCAGGCTATTGCTTACTAACTCTGCACTGCAAAGGAAAAAAAATAAAAATCCCTTTTTCATCCTGGAAACTGATTTTATATTCTCATAACAAACTACTTTTCCAACAATCCAAACACTCGCCTACTGGGAAACATTATCACCTAAAACAAATTTTGTTCCATGCCTGTGAGTCAAACCTTCAAAGCTTTACATGGGTGACCCTGTAATGGGGTGAAAAAAAAAGCTGACAGAGTAAGCAAGAAAGTACTCAACTTCCAGATGAACAATACACAAAAGGCATATAAAAGTGGTAGTAACTAAAGACAAAACTAACAAACACAGAACAACTCACTCCAGACAGCCAGGGTTGTTTTCAGGCATTGTCTACACTAGACATAGCAATTGACTGTAGTGTCCTTCAACTGTTGGTAAGCATTCTTGATTCCAAGCAAATTTGTTACAATCAACTTTTCAGTGGCTATCAGTAGTGGTTCTCAAGAATTTTAGTGTCTGGAAGAGATCATTCCACCACTGGGGTAGAACTGGGGTAGATAATACACATCCCACTGATTTACTGTCTGCAGTGGCAGAATTAGCCCATCTCTCATCTATTTTCTTTGCCTAGCCTAAAGCATAGTTTACCACTTATTTAAACATAGTTTATCACTTATTTTGCAGAAGGTACCTTGGGAGTATTTTGTGTTTCTTTGTTTGTTATTTTTAATAAGCAGTTTCTGGTATAGAAATGCCTTTTTTTCTTTCTCTGAAACCATCTTGTTCTTTCCAGTCATCCCTTTCTTCATCTCTGAGAGGTGAGAAGTTTTAGCAATTCTTTGAGTGTATGGTACCTCAGCTGTGCTAAGGAATTTGGACCTTTTCTTTTTTATTTTATTTTTTTTTTTCCCCCATTAGGTACCCATGATTGAGAATCAAAGGCCAAAAAGGGGAAAGGAGTTGAGACAAATCCACACATCTCTAAAAACCTAGAGAAGTTATAAAGAAAAAGGTACAATACTAGAGTGAGACCATCTGTCCTCAATCCTTCCCTGAAAATCAATGGCTGTTTGAAATCACACCACCAGTTCAACATACAGGCAGCTTGTGACAACTGAAATGCAGGACTGAGCAATTGCAATGTAACAAAACCATTTACACTGGTGCTGTACATTGATCCTGTACCTTTCCAGAAACAGCTCTTCAGGATATGTTTCTGTTTCTGCCACTTGTGCACGGTAAAAGTAGAGATTTTTAGAAGGGGTTGGACACAATGGAGCAAGTCCAAAGGAGGGCTATGAGGATGATCAGAGGGCTGGAGCACCTCTCCTATGAGGGCACGCTGAGAGTGTTAGGGTTGTTCAGCCTGGAGAAGAGAAGGCTCTGGGGATACCTTACAAAAGCCTTCAAGAACCTGAAGGGGGCTACAGGAAAGCTGGGGAGGGACTCTTTGTCAGGGAGTGGAGTGATAGGACAAGGGGGAATGGCCTTAAACTACAAAAAGAGGTAAATTTAGGTTAGATATTAGGAAGAACTTCTTTACTCAGAGGCTGGCAAAGCACTGGAACAGGTTGCCCAGAGATGTGGATGCCCCATCCCTGGAGGTGTTCAAGGACAGGTTGGATGGGTCTTTGGGTGACCTGGTCTGGTGGGAGGAGTCCCTGAAAACGGTGGTGGGGTTGGAATTTAAGGTCCCTTCCAACCCAAAGCATTCTATGATTCTGTGATTCTGTATATCTCTTTCTCACTTTCATGGTTTTAGAGAGGCTAAAAAATGGACCAGATGTTGCTGGTACATGGTACTGGTTCTTCAGCCATGCATTCCCAGATTTTCATAGGTGATAGGTGGGCTGTATGTAACGTGAATAGGATGTAATGTGCCTTCTGATTTGTCATCTTGGACACTGGGTGCACTAAAATGAAAAAAAAAATGTTATTTAAATTTTCTAAGTGAATATCTGATTTTGTTTTCATATTAAGTGAACAAGGCACATATCCATAGATATGCATGTTGTAGAATGGCTGAGTCCTTGTAGAGCAATACAGAGCAATACAACTGTCACATTTTTCCATGGAAGTAGGAAGGCAGGAACTGTACCTTTGCTTATTTTCACTGCTATCTTCGACACCATTTAAAAATCTTTTTAAAAACTTGACCGACATTTATAACTGTAACTTGAATTTCCTAAAGGAAGGGGAACAATAGGATCTTAACAAGAGCCCAAACCATCTTCTCTGCCATTTTGACAGGCCAGGAATACAATGGGGCCTTTTTCCTGCAGCTATTTCTAATTTTAGCTTCTCCTGCCAGCCAGAAAGGTGAACAGAAAGTTGTAGCTCATGGGGTTCAGTGTAGCCTGTGCTTCAACCATATGCGGTAGCTAGTGTGTTGTAAATTCATATGCTAATCTAACTTCCCCATGTAGACAAGCTGTGAAAGCAAAACCTACTAGGAAAGTATATGTGCATATGGCCACATTGAACTGAGGCCAAACTGGCTGCTTTGCTCTTCCGAAAGCAGAGCACATACATTACGTTAAGGTAGAGTACAGCAAAACATTGAACATATAATGGCAGCTCCTCAGTTAACAGTCCAGTTACCTGGGCCTGACAGTAGGAGACAATTAGAAATAACACACTGACTAAAATTAAATCAGTTTTGATTTTGATCCAGAACAAGTTTCTGTGATGTTAAAACTGTACTTTTGCACCCAAGAAATGCAGTTATAGGATAGACTCAGTCAAAGAAAAATCATTTTATTTATGCCATGCTTCAGCCTCTTTGTTGGCACTCCAATAATGTAAGACTGCTCCACAGAGATGCTTTAGGCCCTTTATATGAGTAATTCACTCACTGCACCCCTAAGACAGGACAGCTGTCATATCCGAAAAAATCTGTGGTCTTTACATGAGCCTTGATTTCAGGCTTCCCCTATGAGAGAAATCTTGTCACATATATCTGTTCTCAACTATAGTTCAGGTCCTTCTCTGGGAAAATCATTATGATGTTTCCCCAGTATGGGTTTTCAGGAGGGCTTGAACCTACAAATTTCAGATTTAAAGAGTTTTCTAAAATTTGGATGGACCAAATCTCTTCCACATCAGTTACTTTTATTGGGAAATGATGATCTTTTACTGTACCCCAACAACACAGTGCTATTTTGTTATTTATGGGGAAAAAAAAAAAGAAAAGAAAGAAACAAAACAAAACTTATCTTGCAGACACACTTTTCATTTGTTGCTTTTGCTCCACTGTGCTCTCACAGGCACAGAAAAGAGTTACTTCTAACATGTGGCAGTGAGCAAAACTAATCAAACCTGATATTGCTGCACACGGATATAATAATAATAAAAAAATAATAATAATAATTATGAGTGATTTTTCCTATTGAAACTATAAAGAGGTAAAACATAAGTTAACCTGTGTTCTTTGTTATTCTGGAAAGTGCTGGCAGCAGATAAGAGTGACTGAAGGAAATGAGCATCTCCCCTGATTGCTAAAGTGTAGGCTCACTATTGGTGTTGATAGGGCTTGTAGACAGGGAAACAAACTTAATGACTGTAGATTTAAATGCTAACAGGTGAAATCTTGGCTCAGCTGAAATCACAGTGTGTTTTGTTGTTTTGTTACCAACTAGAGCACCAGAATTTTTCCCACCCTTCATATAGTTTACCACTGTTTTTCCATGATGGATTTGAAAAGTCTTTCCAAAGGTGACTTGTAAAGGACCAGACATCCTGGAAACTAGTCAGATCCCAGCATTGTCAAGTTACACATGTAAGAATTAAACAGTGTAAGATGGTGAGTAAGAGTCACCATACAGTTCATTCTTCATGTAGTCTGCTCAGATAATAAGTTCTGTATGTTCCATTATTAAAGGCTTTTTCCTTCATCCTGTATTAAATGCAAAAGCTTTGAGATTGCTCTCACACAGCCAATTAAAACGAAATTGTCTCTAAAATGAGCTGATGATCTCAGCTGAAATTACAGTCCCGAAGTGTCTTTTGTCCATATCACAGCTTTTCAATTTCATTGTAACGGCCATCCTTATTAACAGCCCCCATACCTAACCGCAAAGTGATTCATGCCACCTTCACAAAGGTTAGCAGAGCAGAGAGTGGAAGGAGAAAAGGGAATGAAGTAGCTTTGAGCCACTGGGATTGCTCCTTCAAACAGGGTCAGTCCTGACAAAAATATTGCCATTGACAAACTCTTCCATCCTGAATGCAGTTCCGTGTAATAACTACAACTCCAGTGGAGATAGCTTTTTTTATTTTTTTATTTTTTTTTGTCTATTAATTTTTTTTATCCTTAGGCTTACTCTTTGTTGGCTTTCATTGGGCAGCATAAATGGTGCCTACTAGTCATGGTCCAGGTGGGAATTTCAGGTCCCACAGTGTCTGGGACATTCAGGGACATTCAGCAGTGAGGATACAACTCCCATGAAGCACAGCAGTGCTTGGATGGATGAAAGCTAACATCAGTACTACTAGGAATGAAACATTTCACTTCCCTTGTCATTTCTAAGAAGCTATTGTCCCACAGAGCATTTTAATATTTTAACTGTTTATTCAATTCAGTATGAAAACATATGTGAAAATACAGTGATTTTAGTCCTCCTTCAATTACTGTGTTTGTGAGCCAAACACACCTCACAGACATTTCTCATAAAGTTAAAGGAATTTATATTGACTTCAGTGGACTTTCTCCAGATTTCAACTGATGTAAATGAAAGCAAGTTTGGGCCCAATGTCTGGGAGTCTGATGAATCTATCAGCAATTAAATATACTTAACATGTGAAAAGACACAGATTACTATCAGTCATGACTGACATTGTTTACTTTTGACATGAATGATCCCTCACCAGGGACAGCCAAAGCCAGCAAAACATATCTTGTGTTTTCTTTCCAGCCTTAATGCTGAAGAAATCCTCTTCCTTTGCTATCCAGGCAGTGACAGGTCCTCGGCAGATCCTGTGACCTCTCACTTCACCCGTGTCACCACACACACTCCCCCAGCGAGCCCCAGTGAGCCCAAGATTAAATGTTTTGCAGAGCTCACAGGTTGCCTCATCTTTTTCAGGGGCTGCTGTGTCTTTTACTCCAACCTCTTTCTTAGTGAACAAAGCAAGGCCAGCCCTCGGGAGCCTTGCTCCTGAATCTCTTCACGTCCTCCCCTCAATCTGGCAGTAAGGTGCCTCCTCCCCTGCCCCAGTAGCTATTTCATGGCAGCAGGATTGAGCTTCTTTTTCAGCCCCTGGAGTAAAAACTCAAAGGAAATGCTTTAAATATTTTCTAGGTGGTAGCTTTTACATTCCAGGACTACAAGAGAGCCCTTAACTGAGTGACAGCCTTTTTGTGCAAAGCTGTGGAAGAATCTCTCTGGGTCACCAGCAACTGCGAGATTCAGAAATTCTTGTTGACACAAAGAACTTTCAAGGTTTAATGCTTTAAAGAAGCATAGTGAAATACGATGCAAACATTCAGTTCTCTCACAACAGAAAAAAACATATTTTATAAGTTTGAATAGCTAATGGCTGAACAGAACACATGATGTTACAGGTGTCAGGACACAGCAAGAGTGGAGCTAACCCACAAGAGGGTACAATTTGACAGCTGAAAGCAATCCAATCCAGGCAGTACCTCACTGACAAGGCAGTTCCACAGCTTTCTGTTGCTGCAGAAAGAACTGGAAACAAGTGTCAGGGTCTGTTGATGACCCTGAACATGGGAAGGGGAAGATCTACATCAAGGTTAAGCCAGGGGATCCTATCAGCAGCAAAGGAGACATGACTGGACCCAAATCTGGGACAAACCTCAGCATGTCTGAAGGGTCCATACAGGAGACAAGCTACCCACAGAGCATGTCTGAGATTTACTTGGGAAGTAGGGCCAGGAGTATGCTGAAGTTCCCAGGGACTTGGTGAGGATAATTAATGTCTATTAGTTCCCTCCTGTTTCTGAAAACTTGTAGCAAGAAGTGCTCATAGAACTGCAGCATTGATTTTCTTGTTATCTGGGGAGTAGAGGGTCACTGCTGGTTTTGTGTAAGACCAACCAAAAACCAACACGTGATTATCAACCCACCATTCCTGTGTTATCACACTCACAGGAATTCAGTAGCACACACTAACATGGCCTTTCATTCAACATCTAGTTTATGCTTTTTGAACACAGGAAGGGAACTGTCAAAGAATAAAGAGTAAGAAACAAAACTCTTTCACAGGACTGAGGTGCCATGTTAGTTATTAGAATTCAATAAAAAGCCTTGCTGGAAGAGGTGTTGCTAGCACATTTGTTAGGTTGAGTGAGCAGTCATGTTTTGGTATGTGGAAGACAAGAGAATGGAGATGAAAAACCTAGGCAACAGGAGAAAGTATGGTTTTAAATGTCTCGGCCAACATAAATAAGTGTAAGCTTGCTGACTTGAAAGATTCATGTAGATGGTCAAGTGAAGTAAAGAAGTACGGTGGTATGGCAGCCAATACAGACACCCTAATTTTGACTAGCTGAGGGATTTGCCCACAGACTAGAGTTACACTGATCAGCTTATAGATGAGTAAAGTGCAGGTGAATGAAATCTAAATGAGACCAAAGAGAATCAATCATTTCGGGAAGGGAAGGGAAGGGAAGGGAAGGGAAGGGAAGGGAAGGGAAGGGAAGGGAAGGGAAGGGAAGGGAAGGGAAGGGAAGGGAAGGGAAGGGAAGGGAAGGGAAGGGAAGGGAAGGGAAGGGAAGGGAAGGGAAGGGAAGGGAAGGGAAGGGAAGGGAAGGGAAGGGAAGGGAAGGGAAGGGAAGGGAAGGGAAGGGAAGGGAAGGGAAGGGAAGGGAAGGGAAGGGAAGGGAAGGGAAGGGAAGGGAAGGCAAGGAAAGGCAAGGCAAGGCAAGGCAAGGCAAGGCAAGGCAAGGCAAGGCAAGGCAAGGGAAAGGCAGGTTTTCTGAAGAGTTGAATACTTTTCGTCAAGGATAAAATGTTGAATTGTGCAAAGCGGAAGAAATAGCAGAGTACATGAAGCAAATAGGCTTGGTCAGCAAACAAGAAATCACTTGTCATTAAAAAGCAGAAAAAAATGTCTATTCAGAAGCTATAACATGCCTAAATATTTTCACTCATAAACTACTTTCTTGTTGACTTCTGAAGAGAATTGTATTCTTCTGCTGTTTTCACCAGCACACTACAAATTTGACATTCGATGTCACCAGTCCTCAAATTGATCCTTGCAGCTGTGACTTGCCTTCCTAATGTGAGAGCTTCAAAATCCTCACAAAAATAAAACAATACATTATCAGAGAGACCACTCCATTAGGGAACTAAAAAGAAATTTAAACAGTTCCTATACCTTTAACAAAACTCCTTTGTCTAAGTGTATCCAATACCACTGTGGTTACATAGTTTTTGCTTTCATAGCTTGTGTATGAAAGATTTTCCCATTTATGATCATACTGTTTCTTTTAATACCAGTTTTGCAAGTTGTTCATAGTTATTTTCTTAAGGTAGATAGTGTAATAGATCTCAAGGAGGTACTTGGTGAACTAATCAGATAAAAGAAATTTATTTAAGGCACAAATGTGAATGAGGCCCCCATGGTGGAATTTATGAACTACGCAGTGAAAAATGCAGTCCTTATATTCTTGACCAAGCACTGTTTATTATGTTATCCAGGATAAAGAAGTGTACAAATGGAAAAAGTACTGGAAAATATACAGAGAACACTCTACTGGTAAAACAATGGAGAATAACAGAGACATATTCTTCTCGTTTTTATGAATAGGATAAATGGTTAAAAAATCAGTGCATGCAACTGCCATCTGATAGAAAACAGTTAAGATTATGAAAGAAAAGATAATAATTGGAGGAAAAATGAAGGAGTTCAATCATTTAAATCCATATTACAAAATTTTGTACTACCATTTAAATCAACTTACATTATGATATTCTTATAAACAAGTTGAGTTAGTGGTACTACTTGTGAGCAAGTGAGCAAATGAAAAAGATCCTAATTTGAAGAACAAGAAAAAAGTTGATATGTTATTATAATTTAAAAAAAAATAAAAATAGGTATTGATAGCTCTATCCATCTATCCATCAAAGAAATCAAAATGTGCTATACAGTTCATCAGGAAGAAAAGGAATCTGCTTAAGATAAGACTACAAATTATTTCATCAAAAGCATAATAAAAACTATTATATAGCATTTCTAAACAACTCACAGTCAAAATGGAAGGGCACAATAAGTGGGGTTTCACCCTGATAATCCTGATATGAACTTTGCATATGGTGGAATAGAATATGACATAAATCATCAGATAAGAGGCAGAAGGGAAAGCCTTGAAGTGTTTTGGTGGAAATAAATTTTATTCAGAACGACCTGGATATACTAGGAAAATGTTTTGAAAAGAAAATACATTGACATTCAGTGGAAACAAGTGCAAGGTAATATATTTAGGGCAGCATAATCAGATGCACAAGTATATGATGGAAATAATGTTATTGACAGATGTTCTGTAGGACAATATAAAGAGCTCATTGAGGAACAGAAGCTGAACATAAGCCAATGATTTTTTGCAGATATGGAGAACAAATATTTTGTTAAAATATCTACCAAAGAATATAAACTTTAAGTCATTTGAAATAATATTGCAATCTGTTTAGAAATTATATTTAGCTGGAATAGTCTATTCAGTTAAGGGCACCAAAACTTAAGAAAGACTTGGAACAACTGGACAGAGTCCAAAGCAGAAGAGTGATAGTGACCAAATGTCCATAAAGTGGGATCTATAAGGGAATAATGAAAGAGCTGATGCTGTCTAGCCTAAAGAAGTCTAAAGAGAAACATTGCACATTTTGAAGTATGTAGGAAGTTATTCAAAATAAGACATCTCCTGTCCATACACATGAAGTAACAGGATTGAAAAAAGGTCAGGTAATATGTAGGAATGATCCCTACCTAGGACAATACTGGATTTCTGGAATAGGCCACAAGGGGGAATGGGAACCTTTCATTATCAGAGGGTAGCATAGATTAAAGAAGAGATTAGACACCATCCAAGAGACAGAAGCACTACGATCCTACCTTGGGGCATGGTAAAGGATTAGATAAGAATTCTGATATGCCTGCCAGACCTACTTATTTTCTATGATTCTTTTTTATTAATTGAAAGCATGTTGAATTTTTACATGTCCTATATATCCTCCGAAAGTTTTTCAGATCGAAAGATTGGCCAAAGTTAAATCATGAAATCTGTTAGGCTTGATATCATGAAGCTATTTATTAGCTTGGGACTTGAAGGAAAAACAAATAAACAAACAAACAAAACAAAACACAACTTTATCTCATGAATTTATTTGCACACACTTTCTGGATTTTTTTCACAATCCTGTGTAAAATGTACTTATTCACATTAAAAAAAAAAAAAAAAAAAAGGAAAGGAAAGTTTGTAAAGCTCTAACCATTTTCAAGACTAAGAAAAAGGCTGCAGAAGGCAAAACTTCTGGTATTTCTTACTTAGCAGTTATTATAACTATTAACAGCATCTTCCTTTCTAGTTTCTAGGAAGCTGATGTACTGGGTCTGGCTGGGATGTTAACTTTCCCTGCAGCAACCCATACAGTACTGTGCTCTGCACTTGTAGCTAGAACAGCAGTGGTATCACACCAGTGTTGTGTCTGCTGCTGAGCAGTGCTGGCACAGCATCAGGACTCTCTCTAACCCTCCCAGAGTTAGGAGGTTGTGGGTGGCCAAAAAGTGAGAAAGGAACATCACCAGGGCAGCTGACCTAAATGAACAACAGAGATATTCCATACCATATGATGTCACACTCAGCAATAAAAGGTGGAAAAAGGAAGAAGAGGGGAGGCATGGGCTCTCGTTGTGAAAATGTCTGTCTTCCTGAACAACGGCTACATGCTTTGAGGCCCCGCTTCAAGGATGTGGTCAAGCATTGCTCGTTTGTGAGAAGTAGAGAGTAATTTATTTCCTCTGCACTTCCACACAGCATTTATTTATTTATTTATTTCATTATCCCTTTTCCCCTTTCCCTTTATTCCCTTTAATTAATTGTTTAATTAATAATAATTTTTCCTTAAAAATTATTTTTTTCCTTTAATTAATTTTTCCTTATCTCAACCTGTGAGTTATTTCCTTCCTTTTCTTCTTCTCTTTCCTTTTCTTCTTTCTCTTCTGAGGAGTGGGAATGAGAGAGTGGTTGTGGTGGAGTTCAGCTGCCTAGCAAGGTAAAACCACCACAGCTGGGAGCTGAAACATGTTGTCTTGGCTGATTTGATTTAGATATTGTTCTGTCTGCTTTGACAGACTTCCATAGTCTGGTTCTGCACACAGGTATGAAAGCAGGTTATTAAAGACATTAAAAGAAAAGTGGAGTATCTCACCTGTCTATTAGATTTTCTAATTTGTGTGTGGCCTTTCTGATGGAAAATTCTGATGGGCTTAAGGCTGTGAGGAGTCTTGCAAAGCCTTTGTTTACTGCAAAAAATTATCAGATCAAGTCAGTGCAAGTGTGATATGCAATGTATTTATTTGAGAGAGAAAAAAAATCATAAAATTGTCACCCACATTAAAATAAAAAAAAAAAAAGTGCTGGATATCTGCCAAATTTTGTCTTTTTTTCCTCCTTTATATATGTGTTTCTTCAGATCCATATTTGAAACACAGTAAATGCAGGGACTACTGCCACTTAAAACTGGAACAGAAAATTACACAATGTCAACCTTTTATTTTAGGAAGTAGAATGCAGTTTTAGTTTGCATTCTGAATGATTTAAAATGTATTATAAGCCATTGTACAAAAGGAAAACCAAAATATTTGAATTATGAAAATTCTCCATCTTCAGCCTTTGCAGAAATCTGTTTTAAAAGAGCCTCTTGTATAAAGTGTCCATCTCTCTACTTTTATTATACTGAATTCTCAACCATAAATTATTAGTTTACTACATTTATTTTTGATACTTCATATCTTTTTCTCACAAAAATAATTTGAGAAACAAAATAAAAAATAAGGGGATATATTTTGGTCATGGCAGCAAATTTTATAACACAGGAACAGCCAGTGTTAAACTCTGTTAGTTACCCGTGTTTACACTTTTCAGTTTTTACAAAAGCTTATCATATTAACTGTGCAAATGGATCGGTATAGATAACCTAACACCTGCTGTTCAAATTTATATAAAAAAGGTGCCTGAGAATCTAGATGACAGTGGACCTAGAGAGCTACTTCACGACATGGAGACTAAAGACAAATGCATTATATATTGGGTTTCCCTTCAACAACCACGTACTGAAGAAAAAATACACATAAAAATCAAATAGATAACTCATCTACCAGTGATTCCTGGAAAGAAATAAAAGGTAAAAATGCAAGTAAATATAATTTAGAATTTTGCTAGCTGTGATGATACTATTTCCAAAATTTCAATTTCAATTTTGTTCAATTTACAGTAGAATGGTGAACCTCAGTTTCACGTAAAGACCATCACATATGGCTGAAAATGTTATATTATTTTAGAATTATCATAATCTGGGATTTCTATATCCTATACATAATGAAGAAGAAAGATACAGACTGGAGAAAACAAAACAAAACAAAAAAAGGAATAGAACAAAACAAAACAAATTAGTCCTTTTTAAACCTGTGACAAAACTGAATGTAAAGTTTTCTTGTTCTGGACATCCAAACAATGCCAGTACTCTTATAGCATTATATCCTTTGGAAAACTTGTTGCAGTTTTTGTTGTCTTTGCATTGTGAGAGCTTGCTGACACTTTCCCAAAGGTGACTCAGCTGTAGAGAAGAAACTTGTCTTTCAGTTACTTGTGAACATTCTCTCTTCTGCCCCCTCCCCCCTTTTTTTAATCTTTCTTACTTTTCTTCCTTTCTGCCTTTCTGTGTTTTTCAACTTTATATTGCCTTTTTCAGATGATAACATGAAAACAGAATTGGAAATAACTGTTTTTGAAATACTGGAAAGGATTGCATTTCAACAGAAAATGTAATTAAAAATTTAATAAGTAAAAGTTAGAACTTGATTGGTTAAGAGGAGAATTTGTTGTTATGGATTTGTTAAGAGAAGGGAAGAGAGTGAGAACAGAGGCAGTTTACAGGTACGGACATAAACATCTACATCATGAAAAGTGAAGTAAAGGAACAAATTTAAGAGGTGAGAACAAGTTGGCAAGAACGTGGCAAAGGAAATGGGCTCTAAATAGTGATTGTTGCTAAGGAACTGAATTTTCATACCTGCATGAGCCTACCTAATTTACATAGTCCTGTTTTATGTATTACATCTGAATCAATTTCTCATTAATTTTTCTCACAAAAAGAGATGAAGAATTCCTGCTTGCTTATTTTGACTGGAAGCTACCTGAGCTTGTTTTGAAGATTTTTTTTTTTTTCCCACCTGCCTTCTTTTCCCTTCAGCTCTGCCCCTTTCCCTTTTTTATTTTTTTTATTTTTATTTTTATTTTTATTTTTTTATTACGATACCTTTGCTTGAGCACAGTTGACATGTAAAAAATGTCAATGTGTGAAGGAAGAATCCATAGGGGAGTCATATTCTATAGAATACTTTCTCTTATTGCCAACTTTTATGTAGGACATAGTGTCGAAATAAAAATGTAACAGCTCTCTTGTCGAAGCTCACACTGGTAACCACAGCCTGTTAAAGAAGGCAAGCAGCCATCAGATAAATATCTAAGTCTTTATGAGCAAAGGGTTGAAAACACAGAGACTGCACCTCATGGACATTTTTTTCAGTTGGTTGATACATTTCATACAGCTAATGACACATGAAAGGAGAAATTAATGTTCTTGGTTAAAAAGAGTTTAGAAAGCCAGAATTTTCAAGCAGCACTACCTATACTCAAATTTATGTGTTGGCTTCCAATTCAGAACTTTAATTTTCTGTGTTCAGTGCAACACAAGTGATATTAGGGAACCACAGAATTTGTCAAATGGATATCATTATGAAAGTTGTGTAAATGTTATGCATAACACAGTTGTGTTTCTGGCTTAGTAGGTAGGAGTTGTGCTTCTGGCTCATATCTTACACCTTCTAGTATACATGGTAGTTATTTTCTCTACTCACTGTCTCTGAAAAATCATACCATTTATTTAGAGGTAGAGTTTTATAGTTACCACCATTAAAAAATCATGAAGTCTCTCATGACTCTTTGATTCCTGCAGAACCTCTCACACCATGCCACAGTTTCTGTAGCTCAGACTTATAAAGTAGCTCTGAGATTCATTCAAGGCAGTTGACATGATCAAGCCCTCCCCAGGTGTTAATGTAGCATATAATTCAATGTGGTTGCTGGGTCATTTGGATTCTCAGTTAAGAGGTTTCTAAACCAGTGGTCATGATTTCTTTTGGGCCATGATCAAAAATGTTTGTAAACACGTACTTGACTCTATGTAATATAATTAATTAATAGTAACCATAACCAGAAAGCCAGAAAGAAATCACATTTCATGTTGTTCAAAATTTCTTACTTGCAGATTCTTCTGCAAGAATATTATCATATAAAAATATGTGGTAGAATGTTTGCAGTCCTATATTCTGAACTCTGTGCAAAGGCATCTCAGTGCACATTTCCACTTTAGAAAATTAGAATGAAATATTTCCAAGCTCCTGAGATTCTTGACATGTAATAATCAAGCCAGTGAAGATTTAGGCTGTTGTTTTCTCTTAACGTGTACAGTAAGAGAAATAAAATGATCCTTGTGTGTGATTCCTATGTATAAACTCGTTGTAGCTATTATTGAACCAGCAATCGGTCCTCCAATCTTCTATTAAAATATCAATAGTATTTTTCAGAGCTTAAATTGAGCAGTGATTTTATTTAAGGCTGCACCTAGACACCACTTTTCTTCGAAGAATCTCTTGTTGTTGCTAAAAATGAAAGCCATTCAAACGAGTGTGATTGAAACAGGGACAGGAAAAGGGAAAAAAATCAATAGTACATTTTCCAGGGTACTATCTCTGCTTTTGAAAAGAGACCATTAATAACATGCTTACAGTAAAAGCAGCTGCTTGTTCAAAGTGCATTCAAGGGTGAGCTGAAAGGATGTTTCTCTCTACACAGCCTCCCTGGAGAGAGAGTTTGCAAAGATTTCAAAACCTGACCTCAGACTATGGACAAAAGCCTTTCCTTGGCATTTTAAATATTCTTATCTAATATTAGACTGTGAAGCCAAGGCTGAAATGCCTTCTAATATTTTGCTCCTTGTGAAAGGCAATGTGGGTCAGTGAATGAGCTATTGGTCTGAAAACCGCTTTACAGAGAAAACACTGCAGGACATATTTGTATCTCTGAGGACAGTAGGTACCATACTAAAGCAAATTGCTATGGCCCTCAACAGTGATGGGCAGCACTGCGGTGAATATACTGCAGTTCTTGCTGTAACAGGACTGGATCAGTGCAGGCAGAAAATCAGAGCATCTTGAGACAAACCCAATTTAAAGGTTGGGATAGGGCCAAATCTGCGATCATCACCTACCTTTCTTATGATGTTATTTCATGATGGGTTGAAGGGTATGTAATACTCCAGAATACATCAACAGTCAACAACAATGCAGTTAATCTAATAGATTAACTCTGAAATCTACGATTTTATTTATTTAGTTATTTTTCTTCACGAACTGGCACTCTGTGCAATTTTATAATCTCTTGTGCCCACTTTGTTTAGACAATTGAATGAAAACTATAGGTTTTCAGGAACACGAAAGACAAAATATAGGACATGCCTACAAGGGAAATAAACGTATCACAGGGCAGATGGTCAAACTCATACTAAGTTACTCACTACAGTTTAGTTACTGTCTCCTGTATGGAAATGATATAGTCAGCCTATCACCTTCCAACGGGTGAATGCTATTATCTTTATTACTGCTAATTAATCTAGCTTTGTCCGAACCTTAGGATCCTGTTTCCAGAATTTCAGGAGGTGCAGAATATTCAGTATCATTGACTGAAGTCTAGATTCATCTCATTTCACATCATTAAGTCCCCAACAGCTATTTCTAAATTAAGATCCCAGTTGTCATTGGTCTCTTCCAGAGTCAATGCAGAGTGACAGAGGCCTACAAAGAGCAATTTGAATCTTAAGTTGATTAGGAACAGAACAAATTCTATGTTCTGTAGGTCTTTGATCAGAGAGGCCTGGAGGGAATATCAGACTAAGGAGTTACAGCTGCTCCTTTCTGCCTTGGACTGCTTGCTCTTACAATCACGTTGTAGGAAGAAACTGGTCTGGGTCAAAAATCATCAATACTGCAAACAATAACATGATAATAAAAAATCCTGTTTCAGAATCAGAGGAAGAAATCTCAGTTTCCTGTTCCATCTCACACAAAGACACTGTCAATAGCTGAGTTGAATCAATGGAGGAATAAGCAATGTGGGAAAGACGTGGTTGTTTCTGTCCCTGATCTGACTCCTTCATTGCGAAATCTCAGCAGAAAACAAGCAGGATGTTCCAAAACATACACTATATGGCATATAGATGTTCTACTGTAAAACCAGAGACCATCACTGTCATATTTAGTGAATCTTTAATGTCTTTTTTATCTGATCTCAGGCCTGCCAACTGTGGATTTTGTAGTTTATGTGTGGGCACTCAGGATGCCAGATCTCATTGATTATTATATCTCTGAGTTTCTATTCTAAGGAGATACTACTCATATAATCTGCTGGGTTGATAGATGAGGAGATGACATTATTGCAACGGGCTGTCCACAGTCCCTTTTCATCATAGTTATAGTTACGGACTGGCAGGAGCCCCTCTGGAAATGAATGTTGGAAATCATAATGGCACTTTGCACGGTGCAAATTTTATTTAGGGAAATAGTATTCAAGACATAAAATAAGGTGTTCTTGTAAAAAAGAAATAAACAACTGGAAACTTTAATATGATGGTTTCAATAAGGATCCTTATTGTTTTCAATAAGAATCCAGATGACACTTTTATATTCTAGATTTTACCTCCACTTGCTCCAGTTTTACCCAAAGATTAATATGAGATGTTCATTTCAAAGAGAGAGATTACTACAGTGATTAAAATCTCTTTTGTTATGTGTAAGCAGAAGAAGCAGTTATTAATACCAAGAAATATATTATAGAGGTCTTCCCTCTGCTCTGATTTCTCATGAAAGTCACTCCTATCAGGAAAGCAGATTTTTCTGGAACACAGTTATGAGTTTTTTTTTTTTTTTTTTATCATTATCTTTAAGAATCAACAATTATTTAAGGTGTTTCTGGTGATCTTTTTATGTAAGGGTGTATTCTAGTGTCTGTACAAGCAGATGGGAAAAAAAATCCCTTAAAAAAAAAAAAAGTTACCATTTAGGGATGAATGCTCAGATCTCAGAGTTAGAAACAGGGTTTTGGCCTACCAGAAGTACCTACCTGACCTTTATTAATATTTTACAAATAATATTTATTCTCAGAACTGTCATTCCCCCTGTCTTAAAAAGGGAAGTGCAACTACCCCTATTACATGAGGGGAAATATAGACATTGAACAATTGAATGGCTATTTAAAGAGAAGGTGTCCATAACATTAGACTAAAATCTCCCTTTCCCAGCTGCTTGTTAAATACCCTCACAATGTCTGATTTTCAAGTGAACTTATACACTGAGGAATCCTGAAAATTTTGACACCTTTTTTAGTGAATGAACAGGATATGAATTGATCAAAAAAAGAAAACAACCAAACAAACAAACAAACAAAAAAAAACCTGTTGACATCTATTAGAGTTTGTTTTTCATTCATGTCAGAGATTTTTCAATTCAGCCCTTAAATTACACCCACTAACCACTCAGCTGCTGTTGTAGATGATAACTGCACACACCAACCATATGGGCAAAATAACCAATTTGTACATGTACTTTAAGTCCTGTCAAATTACGCTGTACACCAGAGCTGGCAAGATTTCTATTGGGAGGTAAGTTTTGATTATATGGCCAATTTTGATTATGTGGATTTGAGTGCGTCCTGAGCTGTGATTTAGATGTTGAAGTGTCTTGAAGGAGACTGTGCAGGATTTGGACCTTAGTGGATTTTACCAATTTGGTTGACATTTTTGGGGTGAAAACATTTAGGCTCACGGTGCATTGCCACAGTTTCTTCCCAAGCTGGATAAATAAACTAGCAGGTTTTGGGGGTTTACCATCCTTCAGCAGACCTGCCACAGAGCAGAGAATATCAGAAAAGTAGGTTTCCTGGTTTTGTGGCTCTCTACCTGGAGTTCACAAAAAGTTTGGCAAAAACAATATGTGAGATACAGAAAAGTGTGTCAAAGCCAAAACCTTTCAACAAAACAGTTTGAGGCTCAACAAACCAGTGTGTTTTAACAAAGTTTTGTTTAGTCAAAAGTGTTCATTTAGCTCCATTTATTCCCAACATTAAAAACAGGACAATGAGTGCAACCACAGTCTGTGGTACTTAGATGTATTAATTACGTGAGCAACATCTCCATCGTAAAAATAGTACCATTTGTGGTACTGGAATAGACTGGAACAAACTGGAATAGACATTCTGCAGCAAAAAAAGCAAATATAAGAGGGCAGTGAACAGGGCTATAAATTAGGTAAGAATATAGATTGGGAAAAGTAACTTCAGGGTCAGGATGCAAGGAAAGAAGACAAATGTGGATAGGTTCTTTGGTTTAGAAAAAAAAATTGTTGAAAAAAAATAAAGGGAATTGAATAATTTTGAGCATGAGCAAAAACGAAGAGATCTGGTGATGGAAATGTAGAAAGAGCTCCACTTCCATAGAGAAGTAGAAGAAAGAAGGAGATAGGAAAGGAAGTGTGAAAGGAGGAAAAAGAGCAGAAGACAACTCTTTCAGAACTGTCTCTTCTTGTGAGGCACGAGCACATCTTAGCATCTGCAATGAGTCTTCATCAGTAACCGCAAACGTATATAGCTCTTTATCATCTATTTCACATCTGAATAAAGCTAAGCTACTTCACCAATGGTGTCTTCAGAAAAACTTTCTTGAATGGAGAGTGAAGTGAGTTCAATATGTGTATTACACAAACCATACAGTTTTCTTTATCTGTTGGATGAGTTTTGATTGCTCTAGTTGCTGCCTGCTGAATTGCATACATTGCATTCAGCTTAAAATCCTTTTATCTCACTGGGTTGTTAAAGACACATAGAACTTGAGTACCCAGCAACCAGGGTGCATGTGATAACATTCATCAAGTTAGTCTGATTTAATTACTTCAGCGCTTTTTCAAACAGGCTCTGGTTCTTTTTGTGCACATGTATGTGTTAAAAATTAAAACAATAGCAATAGTAACACTAATGTTTAATGATGAAAACCACCAAGTGAGTATTTATTAAGCTAATTTATCTGCAATTTGTTTATTGTCTAGTTCTAATCCCTTTGTGAGGATATGGGGGCAATACTGCTATCTGCTTCAGACTTGTTTTGTAAAATTTTATTAGTTTAACATGTGTATGAACATATTTCTATGTATGTACATGTTTGTATTTATGTATAAACCTACACAGCTGTGTTATTCAGGAGCATCCATTCAAAAACCAGAGTCTTTGTCCTTTCTCATATTTCTGTGCCATCAATATTACAGAACAAAATATTGCTGTCTAAAAGACCCACAGGTGTGAAGAACAGAACAAAAAAAAAAGGTGTAAAAAAGTCTTGATAGTTCCAAGTAACAAGAAAATGGGCAAGAGGTAAGTCCTATAAGAACACACTTTGTCAAACAAGAAAAAAAAATCCTGGAAAAATAACAACTCCCTAGTAACATTTAGGAAAACAAAACAAAAGAAAAGAAAAAACATTATTATGTTTAGATGTATTAGGAGAACATAACACCCATTGCCTTCAAATGTGAGAAAAAAATGGTTTTGTGTAGATTGGATGGGCTAGTTAATTGTTAACAAGTTAGAACCTGTTCCTCAATGATATTTACTATTCCAAATAGCTACATGAAAATTTGGAAAGATACAAGAAGAAACACTCCATATTGACATAGTAAAACCCACAAGCTATAAATTTAACTTTTTTTTTTTTTTTTTTTTTGTCACGGTGCAGTCTTTTAATATTGTAAATATTAAGAACTTTTGAAAAATAAATAATTTACTATCATATTGCCTACATCTTTGTCTTAGTAGCAAGATGAATTACAGATACTGCCTAACTCTGGAAACTTGAACTTTCCTCTCTGCATATACTTTTTTACAATGCACCCCCCTCGGTTCTGCTCTTCATATTCCACTTAATTTACCTCTGTCTACCAGTTAATATGACACTTACACTAGAATATCACCAGACACACAATATTCTGAAACACCAAATTTGCAGCTTGAAAAATGCCGCTTAATTTCATTAATGTCTCATTAGAACTCTTGACACTAAAACATCTTAATTACTTGGTACAAAGATTTTGTATCTAACATACAGTGCATTTGGATGTTTAATTGCTTGTATTAGTCCATTAACAAGGACTATATGACATTTTGCTTCTATGTCCAAAACTTAACATTCTTTTGCTTTACAAAAAACTTTTTTTTTTTAAAAAAATGTTTTTTTTAGCTATACTTTACAAGCATTCATTGTATTAAATCCTCCATAGAGTAATGGTAATCAGAAATTGCTCTGAAACATGATGGTCCATCAGCTACGTTCATCTCCATATTTCCTTGTATGACATTTGTACTGTCCCCTTTCTGAGGGCTACTTTCAGCTGTTAATCTCTCCTTATAAACAGGAGATGCTAGCTTTGAAAACCTGAGTCTGGGACAGGAAATTAAGAGGTAGAAGATGAAAGTCTGAGTCCTACAAACCTAAATGGGAACTGAGTTCATTCAAATATAGTTGTCTGAATTTGTTGGAGCT
This sequence comes from Anser cygnoides, assembly GCF_040182565.1. Classification (NCBI taxonomy): domain Eukaryota; kingdom Metazoa; phylum Chordata; class Aves; order Anseriformes; family Anatidae; genus Anser; species Anser cygnoides. The sequence goes on along the minus strand of NC_089912.1, from coordinate 57,883,708 downwards.
ACTTTTCTCTCCAAAAACTGGATTTCCCCTCTGACTTTCCACTGATTTTCTCTCCACTAATGGATCTTAAACAAACCACCTTTAGGCAGCAAAAGTTAGGCATTTTCTGAAGGATCTTGTTAATTATAGTCCTTGAATTAGGATAGCTGATATAAATAGTCATGAACTACGGACTCAAAGCACAGTCACAATGGCTACTCTAATATTTTCTTCAAATACAGTTGTATTAGGAAACTGGCTAAAAAATATATATTACGTTTAATAACAAAGTTCACTGAATGGTGAAGAAAAATAAGCCCATTAATTCATGAAAACAAAAAAACAAACAAACAAATAAACAAATAAAAACCTTAAAAATGAGCCTATAATATAATAAAAACAAAACTGTGTAAATGGTCAGAAGATTTTTTATTTTTTTTTAATGTAATCATTCAGTTCCTCATGTAACACTGAGGCTGCCTGTAAACAAATCCACTCCTAGATTGGTGTGATTCAAAAGAAAAATTTGCAACAGCTGTTGTGTGAATAGCACCGTTCTGAGATTTGAGTTCCTAAGCTGATTACGGGCGAACATCTGGAAAATTGAATTGAATCCAAATCTACTAGAAATTACTGTGTCTGTTAGTTTGTTGTGTTCACTTCAGGAAATGAGCAATTTTATCATAATTTAAGGAATTTCATTGCACGGTTGGTGGCATATACATTGAAAGAATGAAGCAATTTGTATTCCTTTGCTATGGAGAAGCCATTTCTTACAAAAGGGGAAACTGTACCACTTGTGTCTCCAGACATCACCGTGACATCCTTCTCACAGTTTGGGCAATCAAATGAAACCCCAGACCTCAGCTTACTGAAACACAAACTTATTTATGTGTATAAAGACACTTTCATTTAGACTTTTAACTTGCAAACTGAATCTTGCCTTTGAGGTTAAGATGAGCTGAATCCTACCTGATATATATTTGATTGATTAATACTTAAATGTGAGCACAATTTTTGTAGATTGTGGATGAAGAAAAAAAACAAAACAAAGAAAGCTTCTGAAAAAAAAAAAAAAAATCCAAGGTCTTGATTTTTTGGATTTTTTTTTTTAATATTTTAGATTTATAAATGTATAAATACTGAAGCCAAAAATTCCTTTCAACCATTAGAAAACATGTACAGAATGATCCATCTACGATTGCTTGACAGCTTTATTTTTCCACTTTTAGAAGGAAAAAAATAAGACTGTAAAATCATCGGGCATTTATAGTATTCATCAGTGTAATTTTCTTTCTTTCCTTTTTATTTTTTTTATTTTTTTTTTCCCAGTGGGAAAAAAAAAGAAAGAAAGAAAGAAAGAATGAAAAAGCACTGAGGTAAAAAACGCCACCCAGGGTAAGTTACAGCTGTAGCTGAAAGTAAGAAGTTAGATTCTGGGGAAAACAATCATTTTTAGCTTGTCTTTTTATATTTTCCTAATATCCTCATAAATATTCTATAAACACTTCAAAATTAAATACTACAGTAGGCTTGATTTGAGGAAGCCTACCAGTGTTATTATTATTAAAGAACTTTATTTTTCAGTAAAAAGTTAGAAATGTAAACTCAGGGTATTTCACTCTTAAGTAAAAAGTTACAATCTTGTTTTCTAGTAATTATTTTATATTTGAACCTATTGACTATAACAAAGATTTTCAATATCTAGAAAATATTATTTGACCATAGCTGTTCAAAAAGCTTGGTCTGAAAAAAAGGCCATGCTGTTCAGAGGTGGAGTCCTATTTCAGTCAAGTTGCATCAGTGTACTTCCAGAAATATGAATGAAGTCAACACAATTTACAAGAGACTATTGAATTCATATTAGGATAGTTCTTTAATAGACTCAAAAAATCTTATAAATCTACAATTGATATTTAAGATTGAATTCAAAAGGCATAAATCAATGAATGCTTAACTTTATCACCTACCCAACTAAGGACACTTGCTGAGAGGGATGTAAGGTGAAATTCTTTTTTTAGGTGCAATAAATTTCTGGGGCAGATAAAGCAACACCGCTAGAGTCACTGCAGTTCTGTCTGGGACCTCTCTGGAAGATTTCAGTGTTATATAAATTGTCTTAAATTTTGCACAGAAAGATGTTTCCTACCATTTTGTTGTATTTTTGAGGTAGACATATATCCCAAATAGAGAAAAAAAGTGTTAAAATGATATGAAGAATCACATCGATGTGGTCCCTCATAGGTGTGAAACTAAATGCGATGAATTCAAAGTGATGTGTTCAGTGGCAGCACAGCACCTTGATTGCTTTAAATCATGTACAATTATGAGAATTGCTACACATAACAATAGGACATTTTGTCTCATTTAACATGGGGAAAGTGAGAAAAGTGAGAAAAAATAAGAAAAAATGAAGAAAGAGAGAAAGAGAGAGAGAGAGAGAGAGAAAGAGAGAGAAAGAGAGAAAGAGAGAAAGAAAGAGAGAGAGAGAGAGAGAGAAAGAAAGAAAGAAAGAAAGAGAAAGAAAGAAAGAAAGAAAGAAAAAGAAAGAAAGAAAGAAAAAGAAAAAGAAGAAGAAAGAAAAGATATAGTGAGAAAAGAAGAAAAAGAAAATGTCAGCCCTTGCTATTATAGCTTCAGCTTAGATGACAGAAATAAAATGCTGGCCCCAAGATCTGCATGGAGTCATTCAAACAGCTTAATAGCACAGGGAATAAATCACTATTATTATTATGAAACAGGAGACAGAGTTCTTGGGACCTGGAACTGTGCAGCTCAGCTCCAACTGCTGTTCAACATTCAGAACTACCAACTTCATTTCCTCCCAACACATAATAAATAACACATCTATCCAACATAAAAGCATTTTTATAATAGCAGTAAAGGAACTGCAGAGAGTGTGATTATCATGAACTAATAACACCCCGCAGAAGATATGCAGCACAGATTGGAGATGACCTGAAAATGAGTCTATGGTTCATGTGGCTGGTACTGTAACCTGACCAGACAGTGTCCCATTTTGACCATGCTATCCCAAACTGCTACCAGGTTTTAATATGCTTTCCCCTTGCCACAGTAATTTACACAGAGGGAGTCCATTTATCATTGTGGGTTTCCTCTTTATGTGATGACTTCTAGCACAAGAGCTAAAACGAATGCTGTGTTTTAATTCATGGCGCTGTTAGTTCTGTTCGAACACCAGCTCACACTGCCTGTAGTTTTTTCACAGCATCACACTTCTCAAGGAAACAGAAGGGAAGCTCAGCTGGTCTCTTTTTAGTGCCTCTAGTGACACTCTAGCTTTGCAGAGGTGATGACTACACTCTCTAATGGGAAAGTAGGAGTTGTTTGGTGGTTAAAATATACAGCTGGATATTAGCCAAATAAGATTTGTTTCATACGTTTGAATAGACTTGTATGAACAGTAACTCCATGCTTCACTTGGGTTGTCAGTGAAGTAGATCCCTTCTTACTATGTTCTTGAACATGACTTTGTTCTTACATGTGTATTACAAAGGACCCCAGAACACATCTCAGTACTGATGCATGAATATCTGCTCAAGGGGAAACTGCTATGGGTATTTACTCCATGAGATGCTGCTTTGTGGAGGAATGTCTCTCTGGAGACATTTGCGAGTGCTCTGAAACAATGAAAAATCAACACAACAGCCTCACATCTGGTATCACTGGGAGGGAATGAATGGGAACACAGAAAGAATCATTTAATAAAAGCACATCCCTCAATTACAGCCTCACATAATATCCCTCAGACAAATTTTAACAGTGTGCGAAAGTCAGATGAACTATGTAATATTCTGTGATTGGGGAAAAGGCCAAATAGATCATATTTCTTTGGTTGAAGCACCCTTTAATTGCACTCACTTCCAATGTAGCAGTTGAAGTGACATCACTACAGGATTAGGAACAAGTCTCATCCCTGCAAAGGACTTGATCTTCTCTATGAGGAGATCTTGCCGAGGCGATTGGCTCTGGGGCAGACGCGTTCTGCAGCAGAGCGGGGGATCGAGACAGGCAGGGCTTTTTTTTCCACATCGAGGCCACTTGAAGCAGCTAAGGGAGCCACCAGGACCCGGCAGCCCTCGCGAGGGAGCCTGATGAGGCACAGGCGGAGCCAGCAGCGCCCCCTCCCCGGCCGTTCAAAAGCAGCCCCTAGGGAGCGCGAGTGACCCGGAGCACGGCGACCAGGGCGGGCAAACAGGGCGTGCCGTGTCAGAAGGGCGGGGTGCGGCAGTTTGTGCGGCAGTTCGCACAGGCAGGGCAAGTAGGGAGGGACCCTCGCCGCTCTTCTGCAGCGGTCTTTCCTTTCGGTACTTTTATCCTGCCTGCAAGGAACCTGGTCATGGTATCAATGAGGCAGAAAACCATGGCCTCCACATCTCTTGCGGCCTCTCCAGCCGCAGTCACTTATGTGGCCACTCAGACTGAGGGCTCGGGGAAACACGCAGCCATCCAGGTCTTGGGCTGCAGGGTGTGCCTGAGTCTTCTGTTGGTGTCCGACAGCAGCAGCGAGGGGTATGCCTGTGGGAGGTTGAAGAGCTGCTCAGCCTGGTAGCAGAGCTTCGGGAGGAGGTGAGCAGGCTCAGGAGCATCAGGGAATCAGAGAGGGAAATTGACTGGTGGAAGTGTACTCTACCCTCTCTGAGACAGGCTCACGAGCCTGCCTTAGGACAATGTCTCCTGCTATGCAGAAGACAAAAGTTCCCTCATCCCGCCAGGCAGTAGGAGGAGACCTAGGCCAATGGGGGGAATGGAGGCAGGTTCGTGTTCGGGGTGGTATGCGAGCCCTGTCCCTGCCCACCTCACCTTCCCATCTGCCCTTATATAACAAGTTTGAGGGTCTAGAACGCGACAGTCTGAACAACGAAGTAGACAAAAGTCCATCCCAGTTGAAGAGGATGCCTAAGGCAAGGCAGCCTATCCCCCACGTTGTTACATCAGCTGTCAAAAAAGAAAGAAGGGTTATTGTCATGGGGGAATCCCTTTTGAAAGGGACAGAGGGCCCAATATGCCGACCAGACCCAACCCACAGGGAAGTCTGTTGCCTCCCTGGGGCTCGGGTGAGAGACTTCGCTAAGAAAGTCAAGCGCCTGGTACAGCCCACTGACTACTACCCGCTACTGGTCTTTCAGGCTGGTAATGACAAGGTAGCAACAAGAAGTCCGAGAGCGATCAAAAGGGACTTTAGGGCTTTGGGGCGACTACCTAAAGGATCAGGGGCACAGGTTGTGTTTGCCTCTGTCCTTCCGATAGGGGGGATCGATGCTGACAAACAGACTCATCACAATAACACATGGCTTCGGGACTGGTGCAACCAGCAGAATTTCGTTTTTTTCGATCACGGGAAGGTCTACGCGACACCGGGCCTGCTGGCACCAGATGGGATGCGCCTCTCTTAGAGAGGGCTGAGGATTTTTCCTCAGGAGTTGGCAGGGCTGATAGGTAGGGCTTTAAACTGGAGTCGAAGTGGGAAGGGGATAAAACCAGGTACGCTGGTGATGCGCTAAGGAATGGTGTGCTAGAATCAGAGGGACTGTGTGCTAGTGAGGCCCTTCGGTCGGCTACACAAGGTGCTGCATGTAGGGAGGCGCATTTGAAGTGCTTCTACACAAAAGCATGCAGTATGAGGAATAAAATGGATGAGTTGGAAGTCTTGGCCCAGTCCCACAGCTACGACAATATCGGCATAAGTGAAATCTGGTGGGATGAGTCCTGTGGCTGGTGTGTTGCAATAGATGGTTACAGGCTATTCAAGAGAGACAGGCAGGGTAGGCGAGGTGGTGGGGTGGCGATGTATGTGAAGCATGGGCTGGACTGTGTGGAACTTCAAGTTGGCAATGGCAAAGTTGAGAGCCTCTGGGTTAAAGGGGATGTCATTGTGGGAGTCTATTACAGACCACCTGGCCAGGACAACAACGCCGATGAATTATTCTTTGCAGAACTAAGAGATGCCTCAAGATCAACTCCCCTTGTCCTTATAGGAGATTTCAACTTGCCAGAAGTCAACTGGGATCACCACATGGCTGACACGAGCAAGTCTGGGAGGTTCATAAAGCACCTAGATGATAACTTCTTGGTGCAGGTGCTAAGGGAGCCAACTAGGAAAGGTGCCCTCCTAGATCTGTTGCTGGAGAACAGAGAGGGTCTTGTGGGAGACGTGGCAATTGGCGGCCGTCTCAGTCATAGTGACCATGAAGTGGCTGAGTTTAGAATTTATGGTGACAGAAGGAAAACTGCCACCAAAACTTCAGCCCTCAATATGGGGAAAGCAGACTTCAGGCTTCTCAGGGAACTAGTCAGCAAGGTCCCCTGGGAAACTGCTTTTGAAGGCATTGGCGTCCATCAGTGCTGGTCAGTCTTTAAGCACTGCCTCCTAAAAGCACAAGATCAGGCGATTCCAAAATATCGGAAGTCAGGCAAGCGGGGCAGAAGGCTGGCCTGGCTGACCAGGGATCTTCTACTAGAGCTTAGGCGAAAAAAAGCAAGTGTACGGCTGCTGGAAGGAGGGTCAGGCGATGAGGAAGGAATACAGGGACCCTGTTTGTGTTTGTAAGGAGAAAATTAATGTGGCCAAAGCCCAACTAGAGTTGAAGCTGGCCATGTCTGTGGGAGACAATAAAAAAGTTGTTTTAGATAAGTGAACAGAAAAAGGAGAACCAAAGAAAACATAGGTCCACTACTAGATGGGGGGGGGTCTCCCCACAGACAATGACGTAGGCAAAGTAGGGGCATTTAACGCCTTCTTCGCCTGTGTCTTCAACACTGATGATGGGCTTTGGGACCCAGGGTACCCTGAGTTGGAGGACCATGACAGTGGAAATGACAAACTCCCAACTGACCCTGAACGTGTGCGGGAATTGCTGCTCCACCTGGATCCATTCAAGTCCATGGGTCCGGATGGGATTCATCCCAGGGTGCTTAAAGAGCTGGCTGATGTCATCATTGGACCCCTCTCAATTATTTTTCAACAATCTTGGGAATCTGAAGAGGTCCCATTGGACTGGAAGCTGGCAAGTGTTGTGCCAATTTTCAAGAAGGGTAAGAAAGAAGACCCTAGCAACTACAGGCCTGTCAGTCTCACGTCAGTGCCAGGTAAAATTATGGAGAGGATGATCCTTGAAGTTATTGAAGCACACCTGGGGGACAATGCAGTCATTGGTCCCAGCCAACATGGGTTCATGAGGGGGTAGGTCCTGCCTAACAAATTTGATTTCTTTTTACGATAAGATCACCCATCTTGTCAATCGGGAAACCAGCTGATGCGATCTTTTCGGACTTCAGCAAAGCTTTTGACACGGTTTCGCATAGGATCCTACTGGACAAAATGTCCAGCATACAGCTAAACAAAAACATCATGCGATGGGTGAGCAATTGGCTGACGGGCAGGGCTCAAAGGGTTGTGGTAAATGGGGCCACATCTGGCTGGCGGATGGTCACTAGTGGGGTCCCTCAAGGCTCCATTTTAGGGCCAGTCCTCTTCAATGTCTTTATAAATGATTTGGATGTAGGGCTAGAAGGTGTTTTGAGCAAATTTGCCGACAACACCAAACTTGGAGGAGTTGTGGACTCGGATGAGGGTGGAAAGGCCTTGCAGAGAGATCTGGATAGATTGGAGAGCTGGGCAATCACCAACCACATGAAGTTTAACAAAAGCAAGTGTCGGGTCCTGCACCTGGGACGGGGCAACCCTGGCTATACGTACAGACTGGGCGACGAGATGCTGGAGAGCAGCCTCGCAGAGAGGGATCTGGGGGCTATGGTTGACAGCAAGCTGAATATGAGCCAGCAGTGTGCCCTGGCAGCCAGGAGGGCCAACTTTATCCTGGGATGCATCAAGCACGGCATTGCCAGTCGGTTGAGGGAAGTGATTGTCCTGCTCTACTCTGCGCTGGTGTGGCCTCACCTCAAGTACTGTGTGCAGTTCTGGGCACCACAGTACAAAAAGGACATTAAACTGTTGGAGAGTGTCCAGAGGAGGGCGACGAAGATGGTGAAGAGCCTAGAGTGGAAGACATATGAGGAGCGGCTGAGGTGACTTGGCCTGTTCAGCCTGGAGAAGAGGAGGCTGAGGGGGACCTCATCACAGTCTACAACTTCCTCATGAGGGGGAGTGGAGAGGCAGGTGACCTATTCTCCATTGTCACCAGTGACAGGACCCGTGGGAACAGTGTCAAGCTGAGGCACGGGAAGTTTAGTCTGGACATCAGGAAGAGGTTCTTCACCGAGAGGGTGGTCGCACACTGGAACAGGCTCCCCAGGGACGCAGTCACTGCACCAAGCCTGTCCGAATTTAAGAAGCGATTGGACTGTGCACTTAGTCACCTGGTCTAAACTTTGGGCAGACCTGTGTGGTGCCAGGAGTTGGACTTGATGATCCTTATGGGTCCCTTCCAACTCGGGATATTCTATGATTCTAGGATTCTATGATGGGTGTTCGATAACCACAAAATAGCTGCAGTGATCCTCTCCTGTGACACTGCAGCACTCTCTTGTGACAGGAGATTTTAATCTTTGGTTGAGTCTTGGTATCCCTATTCCCAGTGAATGCTTCTTGACAGTGCTATGCTCCAAGAAAGCTTGGGCAGCTGTGGCTAATCTTACAGTTTTCAGTCTGAAAATCAACCTTTTATAGGATTTTGTCAGATTTTTGGGACTGCTTCTATAATCTTGGGATTACAGATCTAAAATCATGCTGAGCAACAGACAGCAGTCACAGAGAAAAGACTAGCCACATCTTGATGGAAAAGAAGACAGACCTGTGCTTTGTTTCTCCTTAGCCTTGTTATGTAGGAGCAGTGAAGAACAGGGCAATAATGGTCTGTTTGCTGCTAATAATTTTGGTAGGACTCTATGAAATATATATATATATTTTGTTTTATTTGGCAGTTGAATTAAAAACAGAAGAAGGGGACTAAGTTGACGAGAAATATATATATTTTTTCATTTTCTCATTAAATGAAAATAAAATACCAAATCTGGTTTAAACTTTTTTCCCACTTGAATTAGGAAATTTCATTTTTTAAGTAGAGAATTTGTTTTAAATGACCTGAAGTGCCTGCTACTGTCATTTTCCTAAAGTTTATGATTTGGTTATTCAGACACCATTCAGAAAATGAAGGGGTAGATCAAGAAAGAGGATATTTGCATTGTACCCAACAGCTTTACACACTGTAAGTATTTTAAATCTGTTCTACTAGGGAAAGCTTTAGTATATATCTGAAGGATAAAGAATTCATAATCCTTTTTGTTGATGCTATTACACATTGGAGGGACTTTTCTAATATTCATCAAACAAATTAATTTTCTTGGAAAGATGTAAAAAAGTCAGGCAAGGTAGAATTATGTGGCAAGAGGAAACTCAGGTCAGCCTCATAAGAAGTATGATGTAAAATTAAGAAATAAGTAAAAGGGAAGGAAGGTGATATTATTTTGTTTAAGGAGTATGGTGCAAGCCAGTCCCAAACTTACTGCAATGGGAACAGATTGTTTGTCCCTGAGGGAAGGAAGCAAAGGAAGTAACTGTATGCAAATGAGTATTTTCATTTATGCAAATTTTCATTTTGAGGTCAGAGGATTTTTGCAGGCCCAGATGATTTACATGAGGAACAAAAGAGCAGGACCTGGGCTACAATTAATATAGTAGTCAGATTTTTTCCTTTCCAGAACAGGGTTAGAAGAGCTACAACACTGCTCTAGAACAAATGCTCCTCAGGGTATTGTTCCTGATAGTAGATACAACAGATGCCCTGGAGAGTTTAAGAACAGCCTAGGGGTGAGGGAAAAGGGCATCATGATCCTCTGGGACAACTTTTCACTTTCTAGCAGTAGGTAGTATAGGCAGTGCTGAATTGTCGATTGCAGATGGGCTGCTGTGCATAATAGCTGCTGGATCTGTGGACTTCCATGGATATTTAATCTCTTCTTTGAACTCATGCATAGGTTTTGACTGCTGTAAAATTCTGTAGCAATGAGATTCACAATTCAATGTGCAACATAAAATAATAATAATAAAAATAAATAAATAAAAAAGAATAAGAAAAAACACAAAATGCAACTTTTAGATTTTCAGTCTGATTATTTCCTTGGGTAGCTTGCAGATATTGTACAGGGAAAAACTGAATTATTATCCATCCTTACTTTCTCTGCACCATTCCTGATTCCATAAATCTATTTTATATCCCTCATAACCATTCATTTTATTTTTCTAAAAGGTGTTTTATCCCTTTGATCATCTTTGTCCCTGCTTCTTCTAGTTCTTCTATAGTCTTTCTGAGATAGTGTGTTCAGAATTAAACATATTACTCAAGATACATGAATGAAGTACAATGATACTATTAATTTGGAGCCATCATTAGATATGGAGAGTTAGGGTTATTTTTCCCCATGTGTTACTTTGAATTATTATAAATTAAATTTTCTCAGCCATTTTATTATCCAGTCATGTAGTACTGAAAGTGAATCCTGTGGCACTTTGCAGTCAGTATTAAATTTGACTACCTTGAATAATTTTTAGCACCTTCAGATGTTGTTCTCTTGTAAGATTGCATGTGGATACTTTGAAGAACAGTGGTCACAGTGGTGCTTATGGAGATACTAGCTTTAAACTTCCTTCTACTGCAAAAATAAATGACGTGATTCCACTATTTACCTCTTTATCACTTAACCATCCTTGAGGCGAGAACTTCTCTGTACCAGTCGGACCAGGACAACGTGCTCTTTGCAGGAGTAGCGTGGAGGAAATGATTGTGTCTGTTCTGTGGAGCAGTGCTTTTCTTCACCGTATGTTCCTGCCTGGGGAGAACTGCACATCTTCCTGATACAGGGGAAGATGAGGCCTCCACCAGCCCCTGCTGCCCACCATTACCCACAGCTGCCCACAGCAGCCCAATTTGCCTTAGTGCCCAATGCCTGGGGCAGCGCTGCCCTCTTGTGTCTGCTCCTCACAGCGAGCTTGCTCTGCACCAAACCCACACATGATGAAGACAGCAGGAAAGCGGTGTGTGTCCTCCATAAAAGACAGGAAAGAGGTAGGTTCAAGGATATAATATCTGTGGCAGAGCGGGAGATACTTTGCATCACCCACAACTAGGTCTGCCGGTGAATGCCTGGAGTCCATCTGCCCCTGGATTAGGAGGGATGGTGGAGAGGCTTGTTAAGGTGGACAGCTATCCCTATTATATGGGATGAAATTAGTTGTGCATGTACATATGTTAGATAATACATAGGAGATAAGATGACCTCCCTCAAATAGCTTTAAATGAGTGCTGAAATTGGACACAAATTACTTATCTCTCAAAAGTTTCTGAAGTTGTAATGTATTCCATTTAATCATAGAATATCCTAAGCTGGAAGGGACCTGTATGGATCATTGAGTCCAATGCCTGGATCAATACAAGACCACCTAAAAACTAAACCATGCATCTAAGAGTGTTATCTAAATGCTTCTTCAAATTCGGGAGGCTTGGTGCCATGACCAATTCTCTGGGTAGCTAATAAAGATCAGGCTGGACTTGATACACTGAAATAAAATCAGTTAAATGAGGATGAATTTCTAGCTTAATATTTTTCAAGATTTCTAGATGTAAGGCACATTTTCATATATTATGGCAGCAAGAAGGGGTACTTAATATAATACTGGTTTCATAAAAGAGCTGCCAACAATTGTCAACTGTTTGAAGGAGCTTTTTCTGGCCTTCAGGATTAGGCACTTGAGTTGGTTAAGAGAAGATCCTGCTCATTAGCCCATTTGCAGGAGAGCCAGAGAGCACAGAGTCAGCTTTATACAGAAGGGCTGTCAACGGAGAAGCCTCTTTCTCAGAGAGGAAACTAACTGCTGTAGCCAGAATAATGATCAATAATCCTCACTGATACACAAAAACATCTGAAATCCTGAACCCACGTCTGCCCATTCTACTTCTCATGCTACTTTCACATTACTATATTTACATTACAGATACAACAAATGGGTCTGATTCTTCCGTATTTTTATATAAATGGGCATTGCTACTGAGAAAAAGAATAATATTCTGATGTTAATGGTCACATGCTGGTGCAAGAGCAAGGAAAACAAGGTCAGCAGATATTCTTGGCTGCATTTTGCTCTCCAAGGACCAAGAATGTATTAGATCTTTACCACATGATGGACAGAGAAATGGCACTGTGTTGACTGAATCTACTCCTGATTTACACCAGGGAAGAGAGCAAACAGCTGCTAGCAGAGCTGGCAAGGAGAAAAGGAAAATAAAAAACAGTTGGAGCTGAGAACAGCAGTGTTTTGTTTCTGGTCAGCATAATCTGATAGTGACTGCTTCAGGGCTCTGTTCTCTCCTTTTGAAGAAAACACATAGCGTTTGTGAGCTGCAACAGATCCCAACAGGCTAAACAGAGCAGCAGCAGATCCTCTGATTCCTCCCTTTGGTGTTTGTTGATCCATGAGTGCTGATCTTACTCTGGGTTAATTATATACATATTTATGCATCTACCAGAAGCTTCTCATGTCTAACATGTTCTCTAAATCTGGCTATGGTGGGTTTTTGTTTGTTTGTTTTTGTTTTTGTTTATGTGTGCATGTGGTCTTTGTATACTGGTAGACTCTGCAGATTTGGTTTTTCTGTCTCCATTATCTCGTAGACCTGTTGAATGGCATCGTCTTTCATTGCAAAACTTTTGCCAAGCACATAATGTATATACCAGGCTTGTGGCAGCAGGGACATACAGGCCTACAGCTAAGCCAAAAATAATCAGTAAATATTTGTTGGGTATGCTTACCAAAGAAAAGTGGTTTTGACTACATTGTGCAAAATGAACAGTAGACAGAAGATGTTTATTTTAGTTGAATATTTTCTGAGTTTAGATAAAGTTCTTTTTTAAAAAAAAAAAGTCTTTTTTTTTATTTTTCTTTCTTCTATTAAAACAAACAAACCAACAACCCCTCCCCCCCCCCCCCCCCCGCTCCCTCCTCCCCCCATCTATTTCTTAATCTCCTGCAGGACCAATAGCCAAATGGTGACTGAATAAATAAGGCATGGGACAAGATTTCTTAATCTTGTAGTACTTCTAACATCATATGAATGAGACTTTACCTGCTCACTGTACAGTAGCAGTAGTTGAGGAAGAAACTATTGTCTGCTCATCTCTTCTCTCTCCTCTCCTCAAATCCTGGCAGATGCCCATCTACTTTCTTTCTTTGGGGTGAAAAAAAAAAAAAAAAAAAAAAAGGGGGTTGTCATTGTCTTCTTTATCTGCTTGGAAAACAATGTAGTCAAATCACTTCAAAGATAGAAGGTCATGTGATACCCAAGGCTGAAATTACAACAATGTTGTGGGAAGTACAATACGAAATTCAGTATTGTGTTCTGTGGGTAGCATTCATTTTTTTCCATCATGATGTCTTTGGGGAACTGGTTATGGATAAATACAATGGTAAGAATTATGATCATTAAGCCTGGGCTGGCCTGCAGAAGGACTGGAGTGACTGTTGTAGATATGTCATCAGCACAGCTTTATCAAGAGTCCTCCATAGTGTGGAAGTTTGTGGTGAGAGAATTTTACCCAAAAAGAGCCATGAGAGAGGTTCTAATAAATCTAAAGGAAACCATCAAACCACAATGCACTGCCAGCCATTGCATAAGGGAGGGGAAAGGAGTTGTAAAAAGAGTTTTACATTCCACTTGTGGCTGTCAGAAATGGGAGCTGACTGAGACAGAGAAAGGATTTACACAATTTCTTAATTTACTTGTTAATAGTTCATTAGCTATGACAGTGGCAATTAAGACCCAGGGTAGCTTTTTCTGTCTTTTCATCCTTCAGCCTGAAAAGATAGACTTTGGCTAATCCATTCCTAGAGATCTTCTCTTTAATTTTCATTTCTCTTCCCCATTTCATTCATTGCAGCTCTATTTCCTTCATTTGAATTCAATTCTCTGCAACTTCCTTTCCCATCCACATACTATTATTGCTGTTCTATTTTCCAATCTGATCTTCCTATTGCTTTCCTGAAATCATCACCCACTTTGTTTCAAGAAACCTATTCCCTACTCCTTGATGCTCTTTTGACCTTCCCATATCTCTCTGGTTTGCCTATGTGTAAGCTTGATCTTCGCCATGCCACTGTACAATCCAGGTTTCACATCCTGTATTTCTCTCTCTTCACTTTGCTTGTTGTCTTCCTTTACGTTTTGCTTCCTGGAGTTCCTTCTCATAAGCTTAAGCAAATGCTATTTTATTAATCCATCTTTTGAGCGAAAGTCTGTTTTTCTTAATCTGCATATAGAGATGGCATTCATTTCACCCCTCCTTTGCAAAACTGGAAGAATGCATTCATTAATAGGGAGATGTATTAGAAATGTAATGTGTCTGCTGCACTCTAAGAGATGGGTTTTGCTGACCTTATGAGATGATCAGTCCTTAGCCCTTAGCCTATAACCAGTTAATTTAGCCATATGCACATAATATTGTGTATTATAGAGGAAGGACTTGCTGGTATTGGTGGATAAAAAATCTGAATGTGAGCTGGCAATATGCATTTGTAGGCCAGAAAGCCAATTGGGCTATGTCAAAAGAAGCATGACCAGCAGGTCGAGGTAGGTGATTCTCCCCTTCTACTCTGCTCTCATGAGACCACCCATGAAGTGCTGCATTCAGCTCTGGGGTCCCCAGCCCAAGAAAGACTTGGACCTGTTAGAACAGAACCAAAGGAGGGCCACAAGGATGATCAGAGGAATGATCATCTTTCTCCTATAAAGACAGGCTGAGGTTGTTTAGCCTGGAGAATGAAGGCTCTGGGGAGAACTTACAGCGGCCTTCCAGTACCTAAAGGGGGCTACAGGAAAGCTGGGTGAGGGACTCTCTGACAGCGGAAGCAGTGACAGAAAAAGGAGTAATGGCTTTAAACTAAAAATGGTGGATTTAGGTTAGGTATTAGGAAGAACTTCTTTCCTCAGATGCTAGTGAAGCACTGGCACAGGCTGCCCAGAGAAGCTGTGGATGCCCCATCCCTGGAAGTGCTCAAGGCCAGGTTGGTTGGGGCTTTGACCAACCTGGTCTGGTGGGAGGTGTCCCTGCCCATGGCAAGGGGGTGGAGTTAGATGATCGTTAAGGTCCCTTCCAACCCAAACTATTCTATAATTCTTTTAGAGAAGGATATTGAAGAATATCAATTTAACATTTTAAGAGCATAATTAAAAGAAATCATCAGCGCTGCAAAATATCCCTGAGAGTTTCTGTGAAACTCAGAAATAATCCCTAGCTTTTGTTCACACCATTCGCCTATGTTTCTCTGTTTTCTTGTGTGCAGACCTGAAAGATGATTTAAACTCTACTGTACTCTTCTTATATCTGTTTATAATCAGAAATACAAAGCAATGTGTGATTCTTCTCTTGGTTGGATCACAGAGGTGATCCCCATCGAATAGTATAGATCATGCTACCACCAGTGAAACAGAGATATTTATTTAGAGCAGTTAAGAATTAGACACTAGGTTTCCCTCTGCCAGTGGGAATAAAATAATACTGACTTTCCCCTGCTTCAGGTGAAACTGGACAATAACAGGTTCAGGAATTGTCTATTCTAATTTTTCAGGCCAGAATCTTCCTGTCTGGGTATTTGTACAGCAGCTACCATGTGGTATCTAAACCCCCTATTGATTTATTAAAGTGCACTCATAAAGCTCTCTGTATTTTTTTCTTGCTCTGTTATTTTATGTGGTGTTATTGTGGGAAAGCAAGGTCAATGGAAGAATGTTTTACATTTTGTTCTGAAAGTGCTGAAGCTTACAGTCATTCTGATGTGTTCCAGAAGCAACTATCACAACGTGGACCAGTAGCCAAGGAAACTCTGTCTCCTGCTTTCATGAGTTGTGTTGCAGCAGTTGTTTGTGAGGAATACAGCTCCCCTGTATCACTTCTCCAGTAAAGCAGATAAATCAAACTGGTTTTCTTGGAAACTGAGGAGCAAATTCCTGAATTAATCTAGGAAGTCATCAGAGCCTGCTCAAATATCGTTTTGCTTTCACCAGCTGCTTGTTCAGCAGATGGACTGTTGTGCTCTCCATCAGTTGGAGGGAGTGTTTTGTTTTGTGTTTTAAGCTTGGCAGTTGCTTGCCTGTCTACAGTTTGATATAGTCACCAAAGCCAGGAGATGTGGGGGTGGATAAGCAGATGTATCATTCTTTGAAGCTACAGCCAGAGCTCACGAGATGAAGTGCGATATTACCCTGGTTCAGTCTGAGACACGCACACCACTTTGGGTGATCATAGTGCACATGTGGAGTCTGAGGAAGCACCTTCATTTTAGACATGTGCATAATAGCAGTAATCTTCAATGTAGTGGGAATAGCACTGGAAAGGAACCGTTGCCTCCACTCTTCTTAGCTCTGGCCAGAACAATTTTTTCTTCATTTATCTGTGAAGCCAGAAGACTGAATAGCTTGAGTATATTCCGGGAACGGTAATATTTGAACAACGTGCTCCAGAAGAAAAACTTGCTCATGTGTTTTTGGCATTCTTGTCTATGGTATCTCACAGTTTTCACTTCACTGAGAGGCTGGACAGGATGGAGTTGAAAACAGGGTCCAAATGGAAGTCTGAATGGACGTAAATTTTAAAGAAAGGGGCAAACAGTGGTCATGATTAAAGTCTGTTTTGAGAAGGTGTGAGGCATGGTCAAATTGTGGTCTTTGACTGACTAGGGGAAGACAATGGGATCTCAGGTCACCTGTTCCATGTGGGGGAACAGACAATACGTGCATACGTATCATGTCCTTGGAAGAATGGATGTCAAATCCCAAGCTCCTTTCCAGCACAATCCAAGCAATCACTAACAGCTATAGTGTCTCTCCAAAGGTCTGAAATAAGTCCCAGGCCCCACATAGCTGTGCTAAACGTGATTCCTGCCCATGAGTTTCCATGGGAAGGGAAAATTCTTATCAATGATACGACTAATTTATTTAGACCTTACTGTCTTTCCTTCAAACCTGCCAGAGCCCTGACTGGTACATTTTCTGCCATTGGATTGGGACCTCTGTAGGGAAAGAAATTCGCTACTGGGCAGCACTCATTATAGCATTATAGGAGATTTTTGAACTACACACATGGGCAAGATTAAATAGTACAAAATTCCCTTTGACATGCATGGCTGTTTTGTATGGACAGGAGCAGCAGAACTAGGTCATCCAGAGTAGTTCCCTGAAACCTGCATACTTAACAACAAAACAAACCAGTGATATTAAAAATCCATAAATATCCATAGACATTTTTAAACAAATTGAACTTAAACTGGTATCTACAAAAAACACTATGTTGTAGACAAAAGCCTGAAAACAAAAACAAACAAACAAACAAAAAAAAAGCCAGTGCTTATTTCTTTTGGAATTAATGTGCATTAAGTGCAGCCAGCACTTGTACATCACTGTGCTGTGCTGATACTGGAACAGACATAAATATAATCAAACCCAGGTTTCTTCCTCTCTCTCTCTTTCTTTTCCATTCTGACCAACACATTTTAATTCAGCCCGTATGAATGAAGTTCAACCATTAATTTTATATAACCTGATCTATGCCACAGAATAAATAATACAGTATCTGTTGCCAAATTACAACAGTCAAAATGAAATAGATATGTGCATTTAGTGAAGCCAAGGCATAATTTGCTTGAACCAATATTAGTACTGCAGCCAACATATGGGATTTTAAACCCAAAGTACATTTGTATATGTGATTTTACAATGTAAATGGACATAGGTTTTTCCAAACCACTGTATATTCAATAAAACTCACCATCTTCCTGAGTGTCAGTTGATATAGTAGTGTTTAACATGCTATCTTCCCTCCTTTTATTTTTCACATTTAATATATATCTATCTAAATTTGTTTAGTTTGATTTATTTTGTTTCTGGCAGAAGCATTTTCAAAAAGCAGATTTTTATATTTTTTTTTCTCTGTGATTCCAAGTTCAGTCCTCTATTTCTAAGTAGCAGTCCAAAGTCATAATTTAATCTGGAAAGAAAGGCAAATTTCCAGTACATACCTATAATTATTTTTCAGTCCTCCCCATCTTTAAGATCTGTGCATTCTGAAATAATCACGGAATTGAACTGCCCAAAGGAAGAGTTTTCAGTAAAGAGACGCTGAGCCAAATCCAGCTCAGTTGGACTAAACACGGTAACTTATTTTGAGCTGTGATCTACATAAACAAAAATGTTATTTCTCTTGAATACACTAATTCAGAAAAATGTTTTTTATCATTCTAATTTTCACCTTCTGAAAATAGAGTTCTATCAGTGAATCCCTTGCAGGTTCAGCTACTAAAAGAAAAAAAAATCAGGTAGAACTCTTTTGTTGTGTCCGACCAAACCATGACATTTGTATCTGATGATAATTTTCAGTGAGGTGAGAGTTGATTTCAGTAACAATAAGATTTGTAATTGTATGGCTGCATAAAGAAATTTCTTCCTAGTTCCAGATGTTAGTATTTAGTTTATGTTTCTGTTCAGAATAAATAGGAAGCCCTCTCTGTATAAGTGTTAATAAGTCTGTACAATATAAACAGCCACTTTGTGCTTGAAGAACCTTTTGAGTTTTTGCTTCCTGGAAGTATCATACAGGGTTAAAAAAAACAAATCATGAAACATTGACCACCAAAATCTGCGACTGTTTGTGCTGCAAGACCTTCTATAAGATGTTGATGAAGTAAAATATGGAGCTTCGTATGACTTCAGTCAGCCTTTGCTCATCCCTTGTATTTTGGTGTCTGGCTCACATTACAGCAGAGTTGGCTTATGGCTAGAACATGCTCAAACCCAGCTGAGCATACAAATATGTATTTCAGGTGCTAAACAATAATGCACGTTTTCTTCATTTTTGAATGCTGTAGAGATTTTGCTTCTAGGATATAAAACCTTATGATAGCTCTTATAAATTGTGTTTTGCAGAAATGCTAAAAGGGATATTTAACTTCCTTTTTAGCATCACAAATGAAAAGTTTGTTGTGGATTTAAAATGGTGCAGTTGCAAGATGAGTGGCTCACGTTGGTGAGTTTGCTTGAAGGTAACCGCTACTTTGACATCAAATTATCAATGATTCCATCTGCGCAGACTCCATGAATTCATCTGTTCTCCAAGAATGTTATATATGTTATTCCATATGCCCATATATGTTCCCTCTTAAGCATTGTTTTTACCTAAAATAACCATGTACTTTAAATGCTGAAAGCTTTAATTATAGTGGTTGCAAGCTTAAACTGAGTCCAGAACTGGAAGCAGCGTAGGACAATAATATAAAAATAAAATAAAATAATGCTTTATCCTTCATCTGTCCCACATGGAAAATAGGCTAGTCTCTAGGTCACCCAAAGGATAAATGATTAAAGTGATGTTCATCTTACATACATTCCTGTTTATAGTGTGTAAGTATCTACATCTAAAATAACTGTCTTGATTTTCATTATAATCAGTGGAGATTTAGCAATTGAGCTGAGAGCTTTATAGTCACTGGACTTTCATCAGTCCAGGGGCACTCATCTTATTTTTAGATGACGAGTCATATTGTGTTGATCAAACTGATTAAGGATTTGGTTCAACTACCTTAACATATGTCTATAAAACAAGTACCGTTGGTTGCCAGATAATAAAACTATGGGAGTCGCTGTTCAGGAGAGAAAATATGGATCTGAAATAGCACTAGATGTCCAAGACAGTACTGTGAACTTATGAAATGAATCAAGCTGTTAACTTACATGTTGAAAAGGATCAAAATAAATTTGTATTTTTCTACTATGTAGCATTGTTGAGAACTGAGAGCCTTATTTAATGGAAATCTAGGCTACCTGGTATAGTTTGGAAAGATTAGGTTGAAATCCTGACTTCATGGCAGTTTGAAGTGAAATTCCTCCTGTCTTTAGTTCTCAGGAAACGAGAGTTTTTTGACTGCTCTCACTCAATAGTGCTACAATGACACTATTGGGACTATGTCAGTAAGCACCAGATAAGGATCTGGCCCTGAGTTAGCCATATATGACAGGAGGGCAAGTGGTAATAGTACATACCCACATTAAAGGACATTTGTTTCTTATGAAATCAGTTAACAGTCATGAAAACCGCTTGAAATTAATAGAAACTAATTGAAAATATTGGAGAATTACCTGAAAATGTAGCACAAGTAGATGAAATTAATTGAAGATAATTGATAGTGACTGGATTGTTTTTTATTTATTTATATTTTTTTTAAGGAAACGAATTGGGCTTAATTGAAATTTATTGAAATTGAATTAAGCTCAGTAACTCAAAACATTAAATTTAATTGAATCTAATTGATCTTAATTTTATGCAAAGTTTAATAGCAATATAACATTCTTAAAAGCAATTTTTATTAGATGTTTTATTTGTATAACCCTATTTTCTTATAATAGTAAGAATAAATTTTAACAACAACAAAAAAAAATGATGAAGAGCATAGAATCTGCAGGATCCTTTTGGAACAGTTAAGTGGATGGAATGTGATACTTATAACAAAAGTTCTTTACAGGATTTAGTAAGATTTTAAAGTCTTGCAGATTTAATATCATGGTTGAGACTTTTATTAGAGTTTAATGAGAATATTTTACTTCATAAGATGTTTGTTTTGATTTGATAAATAAATCCTTGACCAGGTATTGAATCCAGAATCTGTCTTCTTTAACTATGAACTGTTTTAAGTCTTATGAACTTCCTTGAAGTTTTTCTTCTGTTATATCACTAGTATTTGTATCAACTATTTCCACCTTCCTCAACCTTTGTCAGCTGAAAGGACTAATACTTTTTCACATAAGTTCTTTAAAGGATGTATTTAACTTGATGATTGAATTATGCTTTCCATTGATGTGTCTTCTTGTAGTAAATTACGGGAAGCTGGGGGATAAAGTGAACTTTTTCCTGAACTAGTGATGTGGTCCCCTTATTTCAAGAATGTAAAAGATGAAAGTTTTAAATGAGAAAAATGAAAAGGAAAATATGTATTCATTTATTATTTTTCAAACTCAAAAATAGCAAATTAAGGTATACCTACTGGCTGTAGTTCTAATTAAGACCAAATATGTAAGTGTATGTGAAAGACCAACACCTTCCAGGAAAGATGAAAAGAAGATGCTATTTTTGAGAATCTAATTGATGTCACTTAATGGCAAAATAGAGTATGGCTTAAGGAAAACAAAGGATTTAACTTTTAATTTTGTTTTAGCTATGAATATAAAATTAATTTACTTTAATTTTGTTTTAGCTATGAATGTTTAATTGAATGCCTGCAAGTATTATTAGTGTCAAACACGTCTACTTTTCCTATTCATATATATGCAACCCCCCTATTTATTTATTTAGTACATATCTAGTAATTTGTTAGAAAAAATAGACAAATGAACCTTTTTTTTTTTTTTTATTTCATGCCTCATTCTTAGTGGTACCTACATAACTGCTGAGGTTAAAACCTAGTTTTAGGAGACAATTAAGGTGAGATTCAGCTTACAAACTAGGATATCAAAATGTAGGAGACTGAAATAAATTTGTCTACAGTTCTTTAGAAATGTGCTTCTGGTAACATTCACCCCTGTAGTCATTGGAAATCTAGTCAGTGTAGTAAATGGACCCTAGAGACATTCATCTCACTCAATGTAGATGTCTACTTTAGACCAGGCTGATTAGATCTCTAGACTATATGGAATACTTTGAGATTTTATACTGTCCTCCACACATAGCACCTATGGCCATTCAAAATGCTTGGAGATCCAACTGGCAAATATTACATGGGATGTACGGGAGACTGTAATCAACTGGAGATCATGCATTATGCCCTAGGACATCTCAAAGGGTACTTGATATTTAAGTTAAATCTACTACCTCTCCTCGACAATAATGGGAGCTTGAACACTTAGGTCTCATTTAGAGTTCTATGTGCTGATATCTGAATTTATGTGCCTTAATCAACAAGTTGAATCTTACATGTGGTTGGACCTGGAAATTAAAATCAGAATTGAGGAGAATCTATGCATTTCACCTATATGGTTTGCATCAAATGGATTTTGCTGATATTTCTAAAAATAAATTTGTTTTCAGTTTTAAAGATTAGTTGAATCTTCGGAGGAGAAGGACTCATTAAAGGAAGGATTTGGAAATCTGAAAGAGAAAATAGAGGAATGAAAAAGAACAAATGAAAATGGGAGACAAAAGAGGAAGACAAAAGAAAAATCTAGAAGGAAAGAGAAATGGATGAATAAATATTACCTTGTTGCCAACCTGGACAACTAAATTTGGGTTTCACATGTTCTCACACAAATGTCTGAGTTTGCTGTGGTGCCTGTACCTGGTCATCTATTACATCTCTGTTATGCAGCAACTAGGTGAAGCTGCCCTTAAGTTTCCTGAAGTACAAGTAGCTCTAATAGCATTTGTCAGGAAAGTTCTGATGGGAAACAAAGCACACTGTGAGGCTCTGGAGAAAGCCCTGAAATGCACCTCAGGAGGGAAACTGAAACTGAAATCCATCTATCCCCATTTGTCATTGTGAGTGAGTTAATGGCCTGCTCTGCCTGATGCACAGCAGCAGATAAGCCACTTTGATTTACTGATTATATGGGTGATTTCAAACCACATACACTGCTACATAACAATATGGACTCTCCCTTCCCCCTCTAGCCTATTTACCCATTTCTGGCTTCCTGCTGAGACATGATTTCCTTTGATTAACTCTTCAAGTTTAATTGTAAAATGGAAACAGAAACATAAGACACATAATCTATTTGATTGAGAGAAAATACTGAGCAACTTTTGGATGGGAGAGGAAAATTTCCATGTCCTCTCCTTTTCAGTTCAGCCAGAAGCATGTAGGACTGTAGAAGAAAAGGACAACAAAGTGAATCCTCAGAGGATTAAATTCATTCTGGAAAACCTTTTCCAGTGCTTCATTGCCTTCCAACACCACAACCTGTGGCTACTTTTCCCATCTGCTATCTATTGCTTCCAGAAAGAGCACAGGAACGTCATTTGTAACTCCAATCAAGAAGGTTGTTAGCAGACCCCTTCTCTGCTTTGCCTTCCCCAAAATAAACAAGCCCAGCTACTAAGCTTCTTCTTGCAGGCCATGTAACCCAGGACCCTGATCATCTTCATCCTCGCCTCTAAACCTACTCTAGTGTTTTTGCTATCCTTCTGATGAACCCCAAACCCTACATAACACTTGATACATAATACTAAAATTGCCCTTAAGCTTAGTAATTGACTGAATTTTTAGAGGCCTTGCAAGAAAAAGAAAAAAAGTCTTAAGAATAGAGGAATGGAGGATAATTGAAAGAGACTTCTGAATGTAACTGATGCCAGAGATCCATCTAAATACAGTTTGAATAAAAAATAAGTTAATCAGAGACAAATATCTTTGCAAGATGTTGATGGAGAAAAATACATTATTTTTTTTTAATGCGTCAACAAAACAAAACAACAACACACAGTAGCAGGTTTATCTGCTGTTCATGATTCCAGTAACAGGTCCTGTCTCATTTGGGAGGAACGAGAAACCTTGAAATAAGAATCATGCATGTGCTAAATCACCTAGAAATGTACTGCAACAGCTTTCTGAGTAATAAAAGCATGTTGGAATTTTAATGCTTTTCTCAGTCCAGTCTGATTTTTTACAAAATGGCTTTGATTGGCCAAGGAGATTTCTGAAGAGATGGGTTAAAATCTGTGAATAGCTCCACTCATATAAAATTGCTGTTTAGATTTTCTGAACTGTCACATCATATCCTAGCATGAAAGTAAAGTTTTGCCCTTTCTTATAAATCTTGAATTGCATTATAACACAGCTCAACATTATTCAGTATCAGCTTCCCGCCCCACCCCCCCCGCCATCTTCTTTTCATTGTATTTATTTATTTATATCCTGATAATAACATCCTTGGGGGCATTGTATAGGCAAGACATGTATCTTGGCCTCCCCCTTTCCCCAGGAGTGCAGTTGCCTTGCGGTAATTATAAGATGTCGTATGTTATTATGAAGGTGCCTTATTGCTCAAACACATCAGGGATATCTGATAATGTAATTACTTCACCTTATAAAACTATTATAAATCATGCATGGGGAACATTTTTTTTTTCATTGCAAAGCTGTCTGAAGAATTATCATATTGCATGGAATGGGAGTATGCTGGTATGGCTAGCATTGTGTTCCCTTAGCCCTTGGAAGGCAATGGGAATATTAAAATAAAATATTTAACATGAATGATTAAACAAAACACATTCAGAAAGCATGGCTCCATTCTAAAGGTCTAGAACAACAGATTATCATCTTAGTGTATTCTGCACTTGTGCCTTCCGAGGCATGAATAGCATCTGGAGAATTTCTATTTCTGTTTTTTTTGTTTTGTTTTGTTTTGTTTTGTTTTTCCTTGACTTTCCTCTTTCCTCCTTCTCCTCTCCAGTTTTCCTGAGTGCAGTATAATTGTTATAAAAGCAAATCAATAAGCACTTGAAACATTGGCCATTGTGCAAAGAATTGTGCTTCTATTGCCCATCACTTTAATAACATCTAATGACTATTTCTCCCTCTTTCAGCCTCTGAGGTTTCTCGGCACTTTATTGATTAGGGCTTGTGACAGAGTTCTGATTATAATTAAAAATCATCAATGGGCAAACAGAAAGCACTCCTACTTAGCAATAAACTGAACGGATAATCACTAGGTTAGGTGATGTGACCACAAAATATTTCCAATAATATCAGCTAGAGAATAATTGCAAGTCGCTTGATGAGTCAGAATTCAGTAGGACTTTACTGAATCTTAGATAAAGGCTTTTGTGTCCTAAGAAAATAACAAATTTTATTGGTCTAAATCAAGCTCTTCCACATTTGAGTTTCCTAATTACCACAGTGAAAGAATTTCTGAGATTTTTGGCCTGAAGGTGGCAATATACACTTCCAGGATTCATTCAAAAAAATTCAAGAGTAGATCTAATACCATGATGGGGAACTGTACAGACTAGAAGAAACCAGGAAAAGATCTCCTTTGTATATTCTTGGTAGTTCACACACATCTGGTGGCATAACAAAGATTACTTTCCTTGATGTCAGTTCAGCATTCACTTAGTAGTTGCATCCAGTTGTGCACATTATAGAAAGAGGAGTTAATTTCTAGAAGAAGCAGTGTGTAATGACTCCTATGAAACTCTCCAGTAAAGCTAGGATCGAGTTAAGTAGAAGTAAGAAGAAATATTGCAAGGCCACAATTAGACAGAGAGGACAAGTGTAAGCATCGGTCTCAGTTCTTGGATTTGGAACACAAACGTCCCCAGGAGGGCTCTTACAAAATTTAAGTATAAATTTAATTGATAAAGATAACCAGTATTTACCCCACTAAACAAACGGAGGCAACCTTGTTTAATGAGAAGGACTGCAGATGAATTGTCTAGAGACTTGACCTCTTTTTCTTGGTCTAAGAGCTTCTTTTTCTCCATTAACTATGTCCATGCTAACAGTTTGCATATGAGAAGATAAATCCTGGGTATCCCAATGTGTATTGGTTCTTTTATATCAAATAGTTATTTTTTCTTTCGATTATTTTAGAGGCTGCTTTTACAGGGCTGGAGGATCTAAATATTTTCTGTCCTTTCATGCAGAGTCCAAAGCTGATTTATAACATGCACCGAGAAAAGTTAAATTTGTCATAATATGCTGAAAAATCTTCTTATTCTTCCTAGTTGTTATATTTGAATTATGGAATTATGCTCATTTGTTAAAAAAAAAAAAAAAAAAAAAAAAGGAAGACGGTTCTTTTAATTTTATGGCCTGCTCACAGTACTGTATGTCCTCTCCAGTTTGGAAGATGCTTTGGGTAACTCTGGGGAACAATGCCAAGGGAATCCCATTTTGCACACAACACATTCAGCCACCCTGGGAAATCATGGCGAGTGCAATCATCTGAATCACCTTTCAAAACAGTCATTCTGACATAGCTAAACTTTGTGCTTCAACATAAAAAAACTGCACAAAATAATTTCTTAAAAAGTAGGATGGTCTTTTTTTTTTTGTTGTTGTTTGTTTGTTTTTTGAGAGGGAAGAGAAAATATGGTGCATGTTATCTGCCTTAAAATAACCTTTTTGAACTTGGATGAATTATTTATATAGCCATTTTCAGTTACATAAAAAGAAGCCTACTTAATTTTAAGTTACTCCATCCTGACTGTTTACTGCACACTGGCTGGAATCAATGGCCTGCTATCCCTCAAGCTTTCAAAATGTTTCCCTTCTACCTTTGGTGTGTCCAACTCACTTGGAATGCAAGAGACTTAACCCAGAGCTAACCTGTGCAATCAGCCCAGATCTTCTTGGGGTCTCAACACATTGGAATCATAAAAAGCTGTTAAGAGTAATACTTGTTATTATAATAACTATAACAATAACAACAACAATAAACAACAGAAAAAAAATCCCATGTAATACACAGTTTCTCAATAGGTTGCTTAGAGACCCTTTTTTATTGTTATTTGCGCATACTAAAATGCAGGTTCTGCAAAATAAGCTGACCACCTTTTTTTCTCTTCTAGATTGTTTAACACACAATTAGATATGAAGAGTGCTGTATTTCATTGCTATTGCAGCATTTTCGAAGTGCTTCACTAAGGGATTTTTAATCCTGGTAACAGGCATATGTGTGCATCTGAGCTTGAAATCTGCCTTCAGGGGCCTCCTCTTTGTCCAGGCAAGTAGTAGAAGTAGCAATGTGCCAGAGCTTCTTGTCAAATAGTTGCTGCACTCTGCTGGTCAGCCTTGACATGCCACAGAAACCTTGTACTTTGGAAGGTGAGGCAGTAAGGGTATATATCCAAATGTGAAAGTGATATAGAGCAAGCAGTATTGTTTCTTCCCACACATATTACTAGGAATCCATTTAGCTTTCTGTATGGGGCTTTTATTTATTCATTCATTCATTCATTCATTCATTCATTCATTCATTCATTCATGAGGGTGTGGAGGTGCAGACTCAGCTGGGAAGGCAGGTTTTCCACGTCTCATGAAAAAAGAAGGATTGCCCCACTGAGTATTACTCCAGGCAAAATTTTGCTCCTGCATCTATCCAAGATAAGGACACAAGGTTCACAAAAAAGTGCGTGGCAAGACAGACACATTGTCTTCATATTTCTGTAACTGGGAGATGGAAACTGTAAAAGAAGAAAAAACACACAACTAAACTAAACTTCCAGTCTCTCACTTCATTTTCCCAAATAAAGAGTTTGTGAAATCAACTAGCCTAAAATCTTCCATAGTACACAGCTTATTTAGGTACTATTTATATGTTTGGCAATTCTTTCAGCTGAATCCCTGTCTTACTAACTCTTTGTGTTAGAGCTCAAACTAGGAAATGCCCACTGCACACATTGGATTGTCTTTCTGTTACTCATGGCAAAGCTACGTATGAATGATGGAAAGTTCAAACCGTAGCTAGCACAGTACTATCAACTAATGTTTGCTGTGTCTATAGGCTCCTGCTGAGTTGAACATGTTGGCTGCTATGTATGCTGTGGAGTTCTTTGCCACCAATTAAAACACATATTGAGAAGACAAAGTTTGAATACAATAGGTCAGCAGTGGCTATTCCTCAAGAGACTACAAAGTGCTGAGAAGATGCAAGACTACTTCTGAATTATTATTTACCAATATTGCATATTACACAGTGATACAAAACATCCCCTATCGACACTGCTGGTTCATTTGGAGAAGACATTTTTGCCTGCATCTTTTTCTTCCTCTTCTCTGAGGAGGTCAGGCATGATCTACTCCAGTCCAAAATCTGTGAAGCTGCACTAGTCCCATAGTACGACTGAAGTGATAAGGACTGCTAGAATGACAGATACCAAAAAGGGCAGTTCACTGCAGTTATCTTAGATCATTACCTTGGGATTAACTTTGTGATGTTATTTTCATCCCCAGACTGCCCACATGTAAGAACAGTACTTTGGTGTTTGTTTGTTTATTTATTTATTTATTTACTTTTTTTTTTCTTTTTTTTTTTCCTGTGTCCAGGAACAGTGTTGCACATTTTCCAGACAAGTATTTTTCACAATAGTTCTGAAATGAATGAAGGACTCCTTTTACTAACTTTAAGAAAAAGTTATTGATATGTATAAAATATTGCTGAATTCAGATGCTGTTTACAGATGCTGTTTTTTTGTTTGTTTGTTTGCTTTTTGACTACCAGATACATTAAGACGTGATTGCATTGTGCCTTCCTGTGCTTAAAGAGTTTGACTTTCAAAGGGGAGCAGAACTTAGAAGCTATCTGTGGCGTAAAACACTTTTATTTACAAAAATATATCACACTTTCTTTGCATCTATGTGGCTGCTGACCATACAGAATGCCTCTGGAGGATGCTGCTTTATTTAGTCTCAGATATATTGGCTCATGTCATGGGCAAGCTCCAGTTGGATTACTTACTCTCAATTTGCTGTAGTCAACATCATGCTCCTTCTCAAATAACAGGCCTCATTGCTCTGAAGGAATGAAGATTTGCACCATTACTTTTGCATTGTTCAGCAAGTACCTATAAGAGTGCTAATATTCTCCATTAAAAGTCAGTGACAGCAAGTGAAGTATGAAAAGAGTAGAAAAGTATAGAGGGAAAGTAGTTGGGATATATATAGTATAAAACTTTCATGACAAGCAAAGTACCGACACCCTGACTAGCCTGAAGTCAGATGGACTCTACATGAATTTGTCAACATAAAAATCAGTACAGCATCAAAGACAAGAGTGACAAGAACATCCTGAACTCACAGCTTAGATAGGAAGGCTGCTGAGCACCTTCTTTAGGGTCTCTTTTTTCTGTCTTATTTTCTGGATGGTGGAAAGGATTGAAGATCTACAACTTAATTGCATGTCACTGCAAATACTGAGAAATGAGTCTGACTTTAAACTCCCGTGCTTGAAAGTCTCTCTCTCTTTCTCTCTTTCTGCTTTTTTTTCTTTTTTTCTTTTTTTCTTGTTTTCTTTTTTTTTGTCTTTTTCTCACTAACCCTAGTAGATCTAAATCTTAGCACAAATTGGGCGAAGAATATAAAATAAATGTAAAACCCAGGAATCATCCAACTGGAAATTAACAGAGCTGCAACTCAGGTGAGATTTGGGAGAACTCATTTTCCAGCAAATATTCAGCAAAGCTAAGCATGTTTCCATTATTAAAGCAAGGTAGTTTAGACTATATGCCTATGCGTGCTTGTGTCACTTGAAATTAAAGGCGGGTCAAATTACCCAAAAATAATCAGACTGGTCAGTGAACCACAGGGGCTGGCATTTCCCAGATACCACAAACATTTTCCCATTCATTTCACTTTCACTTTATTTAAAATAAACTATTTGACATCTAAAATGTCTGGGGTTATTGTAGTTGGAAAAATAACAACAACAACAAAAACACATGCAGTGTAAAGTCCTTTCCCTATTCTTGTTTCTCATAACACCCTGTAAAATGACATGTTTTGATTGATATAAACTATTATGACAGACAGGAAGGAAAACATATTAGAATCTGAATAGGGTGCATCGTTGCTAATTGTTCACCCATTACTCTAATATACTGAGTGAACATGTAGTCTTGAAATTGCAATTCACTCTTATGCATTTAAGCCTGATATAATCCTAAATCTTTCCATTTCTGAGCGTGTTGAACCAGACCCTAATAGAATTATAAAAACTCCTCATTTGTTTAAAATATGCTCAGAAATAAGTCAAAGGGAGAAGTTTCCTTAAACCCTTTACAAAAGGCCTTCTGAACAGCATAGATGAAGTCAAAACTCTGCACAGACACTTCCCGTTGTGGTCTCTAATAAAAATATATTTGTGAATAATCCATAATTAAATGAGAAGAGCATAACATTAATTATTTCACTAGATTGTTAATCAGCAGGGTATTCTGTGCCCCTCTCTTCCTACTAGCTAACCTGTCAGGGTCTAATAATTGTTGCCATGAATGGGGTTGGGTTAAGGTCCCCGAGGAATGCCAATTCTCTTGTTCCATTAGTGAGAGCACATATAGATCATTTTCAGTACTAATCTAGGGCTAAAATCAATTATGTCTCTTGTATTTAAAAATTAAATTGACTTACCATGGGAGTAGGATAAAGGGAAAAAATACATTCCTCCTATTATGTGTAATTACAATTGTAAAACATTTTCCTTCAAAATGTAATTGCTGCCTATAGAGACTGAAGCTGGAGAGCTTAAACTGTTTAGCTGACACATTCAGTTGTCTTTCAGGTTTTTCCTTTGGATTATTTAATGTGTTGAAACACTCTTGAAGATTTCTCTATTTTAAAGGCTCTCCGAAACAGCTCAGGGTTTAAGAAAAATGAAAAGACTGAGCAGTGAATTGATTCCATCATCTTATTAAAAAACATGGTGAAAATCATTTATTCTTATAGATGATTTATTCTTTTAGACCAAAGAATGATCAACTAAACATAATTCTAAAGTTCCCATTTTCCTAAAAACTGTATATCTAGCTGACTATATCTGGCTTTTTTTTCATTATTGTGTTCTTATGAGAACTTCAAAAGTAGTTAATCAATACTGTGCAATATATGTGACCCACCAATCAGGGCCAAGACTTTAAAGGTTACCAAAGACTGTATTATTGGTCCTTTCCTCTGCTGGGCAGAAATACAATGAAGATCATATTGTTCTGCAGGATGGTCATGTAAGATGTTGATTAGATACTCAACAGCTCAGGTGCCATGTAATTCTGGAGTCAGGCTGCAGTCCTGTAGCACATTTTATTAGATATTTTTGGTGCTCAAGAGTATTTCATGTTGACCATTACTGCCAGGCATGTGCATAAACCAATTACATATGCTAAAGAACAAGTTTCATACAGAATAAGAAATTGTTGACAAGGAAATTGGACTCCCTTATTTACAGATATATATATAGATCTCTGAAGAAATTCTGAATAGTAATTGTACAAAAATCACCTGTATCACCTGTCACACATATCACATACTAAGAAACTGCTTATACGGGATTTGTAAATTATCAGTGTCTTCCATAAATCTGTTGAAAAATAGGAACATGCTTTAGAGGAGAGCTGTATCCCTTTGCTCATTGACAATTATTAAGCTTTCATTGTTTTTGCCAGCTTAAAAACCCACTGAAGGATAGGATGAATTGTTTGCAGAACCATACACAGTAAAAGACTCTGTTTTGCATTTTGATTCTTATTGTATTATTCACCATGTTCTAGTTATATGCATATTATGGATATGAATGGTTATCTGTATAGTTACACCACCTTCCATGATGATGGTTTCTGGACAGCTTATTATTCATGTAGTTTATTTGCCATGTTTAGAAATAACCTCTGACCTGTGGATTCTATAACAATTGA
The DNA here is from genome assembly GCF_040182565.1 of Anser cygnoides. Taxonomy (NCBI): domain Eukaryota; kingdom Metazoa; phylum Chordata; class Aves; order Anseriformes; family Anatidae; genus Anser; species Anser cygnoides. The sequence goes on along the minus strand of NC_089912.1, from coordinate 57,852,322 downwards.
TTAGCCATTTATTAAGACATCTAAGAATCCATTATTCATTCTCTATAAATTATTTATAAATGTACTTCTAATTTGATGTATTACTGCTATATTTGGAGTACATAAATAAGTCAAGAAAGGCGAACTCCTGCAGTGTCCTAGCATTGATAAGGATTGTATCAATAACCAAGTACAAATCCAATGGGAATTTTAGTCATGAGTTTAAATGAATATTTAACATTGAAACAATGACAAATCTGGCCTCAGTTCTTGAGAGCCAATCAGCCAGCTTACTTTACATGTTTTTTAAATTATAGATGTCCATCATTCCCATCACCCTGAGTAGTACAAAACACTAACCTTTGATTTGTGTGAAATTAATTCTATGTTTTCCAGGGCATGGCAAATACTATTTCTTCGCAAATTTTCTACACAAATTTTCTACACAGACATTGCAAGGTATTTATATTTTTCATAACTGTGTGAAAAGGCTGAACAGAATCAACAGCATACTGAAAAAAACACAAACCTGGCTTAAAAAACTGTTTTTTTGTTTGTTTGTTTGTTTTTTTGAGGTTCATGAAGGATTAATTAATACAAGAATGAAGTGGCTGTGCAGCTGGGAAGCCAACAAACATTTTGGTGATCATCTGATTTCCATTCTGTCCTGTCCAGTCTTAACCTGTCTCCTTCTGGTTCATCATGTGGTCTCAGTCAGAAAACTACGTATTTATCCAAGTTGTTTTCTCAACAGTTCAGACAAATAAACAAACAAACAGATGAATAAATAAATTATGTTAATTTCTGTTTTATAAAAATATACCAATTTCTATGTAACTGTTAAGAGCAGAAGAAATCTAAGACCCAAGAAGAGATGTTTGCTCTTGATGTGGGTATTGGTCTTTAAGAGGTTGTTATGCAAACTGGGACCAGAAGCAAGAAGTTGTGAAGAAGTAACTACAATTTTTTTAAATTTTTCCCTTGCTGTAATTTTTGAAAATAATATGGAGAGAACTCAACATGTTGCAGTAATCTACTTCAGTTCAGGACTAAGGAACATTATAAATAACGGAAGTAAAGTTGTACTTTGTAAAAATAATGAATGAAAACAAGTGAACATGATTGTATGGGGCATCCAGCTTCTAAGTCAGGATGATTTTCATTGCATTTGTGTAAGTGTCTGGATTCAATAGTATCCATTGCTGTGTGATTTTGTTATTTCAAGGTATATACAGAAATACTGTTTTACTCTGGGGCAAAACCATAGACCGATACTCTCATCATTCCTTTTTTCTCTGCCACACCAACGTTGACAAGTAAGAGTCAACACCGAGAATTATACTTCCTTGGACATCATCAAAAATTGTGTGGTTGGTAATTTGAATAGTTTGCCCTTCGTTATATAGTGCAAGCTAAAAAAATGTACTGGACTCACAGAACGTTATCTGGGATATGATGCAAGAACAAGAAAACTCTGTGTTACTTATGAAAAGAAAAAAAAAAGTGACTTTGCAAAGATTATTTCTGTCTTTATACTTCTCTTTCAGGCAGTGTTTCAGTGTCTGAAGTTCAGGTATTACTGTAAATAAGCATTAGTCTGAATACTCACAACTGTAAAGTGACAGAGGTGTTGTAAAGCCCAGTGTTAATAAGAAAGCAACATCACTGCTGGAAAAAACTCATTTTATACCAAAAGATAGATGTTAGGAGGCACAACATGACACTGTTTTGTGCTACACTCCTTACCTGATTATGCCCATTAAGGAGAGAAAAACTGTGAAAAATCAGGAGGATCAGGAAAGAGGCCAAATACAGAAAGGCTGTGTAAAGTGGTACACCCTCTCCCCCCTCAACCAGAGGTGACCAGTCTATTTCAAATATGACCTACCTGGGCTTGTGAGACAATAGGGAATATCATACTGCCTCCTCATTCTCTGCAGATAACTATCACTCTCCATTACTGTCAATATGCAGGTGCCAAAATAGATATTGCACAAAATACAGGCTTTAGAAATGCAGGCAGACAGACAGTAAGAATATAACACTATTTGTCAGCAGTAAGCCATTTTAAAACTCATAATGTTTAAACAATTATTTTAAATCCTATCTTGGTATAACTGATGCAGAGAATAATGAAAGGGAGGGAAGGAGTGTACCTGGGTGTTTTTCATGGATTATTTCCCTTTGCTCACCCTCACCATAGAAACAAAAAGCATCATGTCCCAGTGACATCTGACTCCCTTGCTATCTTTAAATGCTTCCCCAGATAATATATGATTGTTTTTGTAGCATCTTCCCTGTGGTTCCCACAGCAGCTTCAAAAACACTCCAGTTTGTTGACAAAACAAATGAGCCTGAGACATTGCAATGAAGGACACTCTTCCCCAGAGTTTTGTTGTAGAAAGGACCAGTGCAGTATCCATAAACACACTGTTTAAAGCTGAAGCAGAAGGAAGATAAGAAAGATGGGCAATTTGATCGGCTGTACTCAGGGACTCAGAATCTTATTTGACTGGAAAATATCTGATTGACCTTGAACCTGAAACAACTTGTCAGGGGATCTGTTAGTTCAATTGCTCTGTGTCAGCTCCTCGTCTACCAGCACACTTTTTCTCCCTTTCAGATTTCATCTTCAAATGAAACAGGGTGATGGAAGTGTGGTATTGCTGGGCCAGAACAAGGAGGACTGCATCTTTGGATAGGATGAGAGTGTATTTACAAGCATTTCTGCATTTCCTTTAATGCAAAAACTAGTGATACCTACTATATCAAAAGATAGGTCAAATCAGAAAGGAGGTTAAAAAATCTAAGAAGATACGTTTTGGCAAAAAGTGGTCAGGCCTGATGTGTGCGGCTTTACATTAAAATGCAACTAATAAGAAGATACTTGTGATTTGAGAACAATGCCCAGAGATAGATAAATGTTCAGTCAGTTAACTTTTGGACAGATTCTGGACTGTTATTCATAATATACAATGTATTGCTGTGGAAATGATTTGATTTTTATAAGATTATTATTGTATTAGAATACTTACCAGTAATATCATATGGCTATAGGTTACTTCAAGTGGTAATTTCATCCCTTTTCCTGCTTCAAAATAAGATCAATATTCATACATCATCCCTGTGGTCTGAAAACCTGCTTAAAGATTTTAGTACAGGAAATGCCAAAATTTCTGAGACCACCTTCTTTGTTATCTTCACTGATACAGTTTTCCTTAATGAATATTTTAAATTCTTCTTGCTGAAATTAACTGTTGCTCTACCTGTCAGAATCAGCAGGAACAATCACGAAAAGATTGTTCCCTCTTCCTCAGCAGCAGTCTGTTGCAAAAGTGTAGATTGCTATCAGCAGCACCCTAGGCTATCTTCTCTAGACTAACACCCTGAATTCATTCAATCTTTTTGTTTAGGTCATTTTGCTGTACCCCTTTTGACCTCCCTTCTTATTTATACCTTATGAATTCTCTCTATCCTGACCGTAGTTTTCTTGAAGTGATTTATTCAAAACTGTTCCGAACACAATATAGGTTATAAGAGTCTGGAGATAACAGAATACATTCTATTACTAAGCGCTATTTCTAATGTTTATTTTGATCATTACAAACCATTTTTATGACATACAGAACTGATTAATATACCACAGAAGAAGGAAGTTATATAATCTCAGCCAAGGACTAAAAAAGCTAATACTGCTGACCAGTAATTTCATAGATATAAACTCCATAGATATTTAACTCCAGTAACTTGAAATGAAAACCATGTCCATCCACTAAGTGATACTTTCAAGTCTCTTTCAGTTTGTAGAAACCAAGAATAGAATTCTTCTTATTACATGTAGATATCTATCACACATTCTTCTGTGGATGCCACTTAAAATCAGAAAAGAAAGACAAGCATTTCTAAAGTTTGTTTCTTCTTGACCTAAGATAAGTGTCTACAGATGGCACAACTGCACTATTACATGTCCATTTGCCCCTAGTGACAGGAAGGAGAAAATATTGAACTTTCATAGCTATCCATTAAATATTTGAAGTTAGTCAAGGTGGGACTTACTTGCACTCACCGTTTTGTGCTTCTCTAGAAGTCTTATAAAGCAGGAGAAAATAACTTGCCATAAGCCTCTTCTATACACGATAACATAAAAATTTTCCTGCCTAACACCAGGAACTTTTATTTTTTTTTCCCTGCTATTTGTCTACGCCATTTTGGAAGCCAATAATATCTGAGATGTGAAACTCTTATTTAAGATACAGTAATTTAGATTACCACACATCAATTGAGACATGGTCCATGTCCATGCTGTTACACTGCAGAAGATAGGAGGTAATTTGATTTTCCACATAAGGGAAGGGGTTAATTCCAGCTGAAGAATTTTAAATTTGCTGTTGTTAAAGTCTGCACATAAGACAATATTGCTGCTTAGGTGCCAAGTTAAAGTTATAGAGTGATGTTCCCTTAACCTGAGGTAACTTCATAAAAAGTCTGAGTCCTGAGGAGAAGATCATTTTTCCTAAAGTTATTCTTCCCTGAAATTTTTGATGGTTCAGAAGAAATAGCTAAAATATAACAGCAGACAAACTAGCAAATGAATTTTGGCATTAAATGACTCAGTATTAATGATGGTTAGTTACTATATCATCTCCCACTTACTAACATCATTACTGTTTCATGTCCTCGTCTTATTTTCAAATATTGTTATAAGAAATAGTGTCACCTTGTCTTTTCCTAACAGGACAAATCAGGGAGTCAATTTGAGACAATATTAAAACCAACATAATTCCTATCCTACCTTGTTCTAGTCTAACAAAGTGTGGGACCAGAAAGCACTTGCATTTGGAGAATTTTCTTTCTCTGAGAAATATTTTTGGGGGACTTCAGATGAATAGGATATGAACTTGCTCATGGGTTAGTGTGACTGCTATTTCAACACTGAATGCGACGTAAGAAAAAAGAAACCTGTTCATTGCACTTACTGCCTTTCTGAAAAATACCCTTACAGTAGGATCTTGCTATGACAGTGCTGGTAGTAAAACAATGGAGTGAAGATCAGTGCTAGCCATTGAGATTACAACAACAACATTACTGTTGCAGTTACATGAGAGTTACAGAAGCAAAACCTTCTACTACAAGTCTGCAGTCTTTTGAAGGTACAGATGCACTGCAAGGCGTACACTTTGCCTCTGGAAGCCACAGAGACTGGCTTCTGGGTAAAGTTTGCTGAGATTTCTGTGTGCAAATTACAGCATAGATGGAGAAGTTACACAAAGGAACCTGGAGACTTTAGAAATATGATCAGGAAACAGTGAAATGAGATTCAGTCTGGAACAGTGGGAAAAAAAAAAACCAACATCATCTAATGCCTCTGGAGAGAGGTGCTCAAAGAGGTAGTCTGAAACAGACATTCAGTAAATGGAAGGTGTGATATTTAGGTTGCAACTGAAGGAAACCTGTGGAGTGACAATGAGCCATTTCTCTGGTATTAAAAGGCAAGGAAAGGGAACAACCGAGAGTGTGAATGCGCTTTTGGGGAGTCCTGCAAGGAAACGTCACATCATGGCCCAGGGAGGAAGTACAACTGCAGTGCCACTCAGCCATGTTTGAATGATAATGACCTAAAGATGCTGTTCCAATGAAAAGTATGAAGATAAATGCTTGTTTTCATCCAAAAATGTTTGAAAAGCAGAAAGTGAGTGAGGGAGAAGTGTCTGATGAGACTATCGAGAAGCAAAAGGGGGTATAATAATCGCTTTCACAGAGTAGAAAACTGTCAATACTACAAAGAAAGAATTATTACAGATGGTCTAGGGGGGCTAAGCAGGAAAAACAGAAGAAACTGAGCAGAGAAAAAAAATTAGGCTGAATTAAGTAATTAACAGTTCTTAATAGAGTAGTCTATTAGACTAAGAAATGTTCTCTTAAGAGACATGGCTGTAAGCTCTTTAGTGCAGGCACCGTGACTGCTTATATGTTTGCATTGCACCTAGCACAGTGGGGATCCCGATCCTTATTTGATCCTGTGGGTTCTGCTGCGATAGAAATAACAAACAGCAATAATTATGTACCATGGTAAGCCATAAGGGATGTGCACTGAAGCTGAATTTTCTTCTCAGTTACACTCTGCTGAGGTCAATGAGATTATCAGGGTACAGGCTGGTGGTATTGACAACACAATTTGCCCTGGTTCATCTGTAAAAATAAAATATATGCGGTTTCTTCTCCCAAATCTACCTACTTATTTGTTGCAGAGCTATACAGACTAGATACTTTCCAGCTGCACAAGAGAGAATTTTTTGTGCCTGAAGAACTCATGTTGTAGGGCAGACTGGTAGATGCACAAAGCCAGGGACTGGAATCACAAAATCACAGAATCACAGAATTGAAGGGGTTGGAAGGGACCTTGAAAGATCATCAGGTCCAACCCCCCTGCCAAAGCAGGTTCCTTAGAGCAGGCTGCCCAGGTAGGCATCCAGACGGGCCTTGAATATCTCCAGAGAAGGAGACTCCACAGCCTCCCTGGGCAGCCTGTTCCAGTGCTCCGTCACCCTCACTGTGAAGAAGTTCTTTCTCATGTTGGTGCGGAACCTCATGTGCTCTATCTTGTGGCCATTGGCCCTTGTCCCGTCCCCACAAACCACTGAAAAGGGTTTGGCCAAATCCCTCTGTCTCCCACACCTCAGGTATTTATACACATTGATGAGATCCCCTCTCAGTCTTCTCTTCTCAAGGCTGAACAGACCCAGGTCTCTCAGCCTTTCTTCAGAGGGAAGATACTCCAGGCCCTGTACCATCTTTGTGGCCCTCCGCTGGACTCTTTCCAGGAGATCCCTGTCTTTTTTGTACCAGGGAGCCCAGAACTGGACACAGTGCTCCAGGTGAGGCCTGACCAGGGCAGAGTAGAGGGAGAAGATCACCTCCCTTGACCTGCTGGCCACACTCGTTTTAATGCACGCCAGGATCCCACTGGCCCACTTGGCCACCAGAGCACACTGCTGGCTCATGGCCAACCTGTTGTCCACCAGGACCCCGAGGTCCTTCTCCTCAGAGCTCCTCTCCAGCAGGTCGTCCCCCAGCCTGTACTGATATGTGTGGTTGTTCCTTCCCAGGTGCAGGAATGCCAACAAGTGTTTCTTCATAGCAACAAAATTTGCTAGAAGCCATAAAGTAGAAAGATGTACCTTCAGGACTGGAGCTCAAGGAGTGAAAGTTCAGTCTTTCCTCCCCCATGACTTGCGTTTCATATAAGTTCCTTTCTAGTGTCTATTCTTTCTCTAACAGACAGGAGTGAATTTTGAAAGCAGATAAATCATACCAATACTGCAGACACAATGGCACTGAAGAACATGCAGACAAGAGCCCGTGGCAGTGCTGTAGCTTGGGAGCAGGGGGTTGGGGGTACTTCTGTAGGTTGCTTGCAGATGACAGCCTTCACTGACAATAACATGGCACTTTTCTGTCCAAACGACTGAGAGGTTGCCTTGTTTTTCTCTGAGTGCTTACTGGACTGCATTATTATTATTATTATTATTATTACTATTATTTTAATGGCTGAAAGCTAAGAAGAGCTGGGGCTTGTCAGAAAATTGAGCCATTGATGAGAAAGCAATTGATGACAGCAGTCCAATTCTAATAATTTCCTGTCTTGCTTTGCTGGTACTGGGGTGTACTTTAGCAAAATGACTGAAATAAGTGATGCATTTTCAGTCAGCTTTATCCCTGACTCTTGTGCATCTCAGAAAGACCCAGCAGTGGGTTTGGCAGATAAAGTGGAAAGCAAGACAGGAACTACCATTATGAAATGCAAAAAGTCAATTTGAATGTCAACAGCAAAGGCAGGGGATTCAAGCTTAAAAGAGCTACAGTTTGAGAAAATGAGGGTATTGCATTGTGTATCCCTGACTAACTGCTCACGTTTCAAGCTTTAGAAGAATGCCACATTTAGATGCTTTTTCATTACACATTGATTTTCTTTATTTTAGACCACAGGATCCCCCAGGCTTCTTGCAAACACTGCAGAGGTCAGAAGCAAGTGCTGCCCGAAAACATGAGGTTCGTAAATATCCACATATAATTACATAAAAAGTTTTCTCATGGATGGAACAAAACTTCTCCTTGTCACTATCTGGGGAGAAGGACCAGCTGCAGTATAGTATTAGATAGTACCCTTCTAAAACATTTATTGTCATATTGCTGTGCAAAAAGGAATAGAAAATTGTTATCTCATTTTTTGAGATTATAAAATCAGTGCATGGAGAGATGAAGTAACTTTCCTGGGTCAATGGAGCTATAGGACCCTGGTCACGCTAGGCTTCACTGTTTTTGGTAAATGACAAAAAAAAAAAAGAAAAAAAAGTGGGGCTAAGGTTGATCACTAAAGCCTATAAAGTCGTCATCATCTCATTTAGCTCAGTTAATGATGTGATATTTTAGACATGTAACACACAGTGAACTGTCTTGGAGAGGAAGCAAATGCATACAGTTCTTTGATTAAACACCCTGGTTTTACCATGAATGTTGAAACCAAGACAAAACAGACTGTCTTCATTCCTGACTGAGAGGTAATGATCTGGATCCTGGCTTTCTGAATCAGTTGGCAAATGACGATAAATAAGTAGTTTATATGCTTTTTGTCTCTGTTTACTTGTATGTCTGACAGCGACCCCTCTCATGAGGTGCTGCCAATCTGTAGCTTTCAAGCTCTAATCTGTTTCCTGACAGCAGCCCTGTGTTTTCATCATTTCCCCTCACTGCCTGAGCAAAATTGACACTGTAGAGGTATGATTCATCCAAATTTGAAACGTTTGTTTTAGGATGAGGTGAATCATGCTTGTTTCTTTCCATTTACTATAAAGGGAGACAAGGGTGACTAATCGAGACACAATCGTTGTCTGTGGTGTAGGCACCTAACATTAAGTGAGATGAATCCCACTTTCAGAGACACCTCAAATCTGACAGCCTGCTGGGTCCAGCAGGTTTCTGGCTGTGTGGCACTACATGAAAGTATATCCAAGTCTGTTTCAAGACCAAATAATCACCTTCTCATGGTGCCCAGTGCCCAAGTTAAGATGGAGGACACAAGCTGGCCCCATGCAGAACCAGGGTATCTTTGCATGATTCACTTTAAAAAGTGTTTCTAGGGAGTTTGGTGCAGACAAGACCACAGTGACTTTGTATGTTAAACATGACTTATATGCTCAGGCATAGCATTGTCCTTTCTGTGTATGAGTTGGATCCATGCAGTACTTCTTGTGATCTCTTCTTTCCATGTTTCTAAAGCAGCAGTGTTGCCCAATGCATTTCCAAAACAAAACACATGTGCTGGCCACACTTGCCTCTTGAATCTGTGGAGAGAAGCTGTACCTGTGTTTGTGGAAACCATCCTGGGTTTAGAGGTACTAATGTGCATAATGCATATATATATATGTATATATATATTATTTTTTTTCTATTGTCTATATTATGTCAAACCCTATTACTTGGATAATGAAAACCTGTCTGAATAGGTTAGATGGTCCTTTTCCATGACCACCTCACTGTGTTTGAAGTAAAGAAAAGCCCAAATCTGCAAAGCTTAATTTTCTTAGATGTTTAGCCACTAAAGGCTTTTGGAGAGGTTTGGTCAGCCAATACACATCTTCTTTCCCAAACAGAGGCAAACAGAGGGCAAACAGTGATTTCAATAAAAAAAGCATTTGAATAAAATATTTTATTCCTGTAGAAAGTCTGCCTTGATAAAAAACACATTTTTCATTGAAAGCAACATTTCAAATGAAAATATACACAGAATAGATGTGTTGTTGTACAGAGCTAAGTCTGAGCACACAGGAAGATAAATGATTGCTTTTGTAGAGTGAGGGAAAGAACTGAAAGACCAACAAGGGAGGCACAATAGTAATCAATGAAAGCAATGACTAAGCCAGTTTTATTTCTAGCAATAGAGGTAGAGAAGAAAAAAAAAAGATGCATTTAGGAGATATTAAACAGGCAAAAGTGACAGGATTTAGAGTCTGAATATGGAGTTCTTCCTTGAGAACAAACAGGCTTTTGAATTAAACCATCCATCAGCATAGTGTCTTCAAAAGGAAATGAAGCAAAAGCTGCTTCATATGCATCTTCCCACTAACAAAATTATAGAACATTACAATCCAGGAAACAGATTGTTTGCTGACAGATCAGTTATGAGGAGAGTTTCCAATAGCACTGACTATGGTCAAGGAAAGCATTTAAACGTATGCTTAAGTTCACCCATCCATCACAGAGACAGAAGTAAATAACGCTCAGTGTGACAGTAACTTAGTAGCTCCCGAGTTTTAATATATTTATTCTTGCCATCATGAAGTTGAAAGTTCTATTTATTATCCCTGATTTACAGGAGGGAGCTTAAACACATTTAGAGCAAGTTTCTAATTCTCACTGGCTTCAGCTCTTTGGAGGATCTGTGGCTGTAGATCTGCACGGTGCAATGAAGCACAGTACAGAGAGACCTGAATCACTGCCAAGCCTGCTTGCAAGCTGAGCTTATTAGCGTGGGCACAGCACCATACTAATGCCGCAGTGTTGCTTCCAGTCCTGCAATAGAACTCCTGCATAGCGCGACACTTTCTTTCCATGGGCACATCAGCTCAGAATAATGCTAGCTTGGAGAGTGCTGTGCTCTGTTAAGCAGTGTGGATTTAAATATCTTTGCATCGGTCACCCCTCAGTTCCCCAGCATATAGCAGGTCTGAATTCAGCTTTATGACTGTGGCACTATTATCCTAATAGATAGACTATTTTTCTCTAAGGAGCTGGATAGTTCCTTTAGCTTATCTGTATATTTACTTAGAGATAAGCACTTTCTCAGGTGCTTCCCAGAACTGGGGCTGAAACATTACTACAGATAAGGATTCCTGGGAAACAGGAAAAAATACTTGCTGAATTTCTAGGGAAATTACATTCTCAATCACACACACACACACACACATTTTATCTTCCTCTTTCTTTAAAACTTCTGAATAATTCTTTACAGAGTTTCTAGAAAACATTTTATTTTATTTATTATTATTATTTTTTAAAGTCAAACTTTACATTGAAACCCTTAGTAATCAACAACTGACGTAAGCATTAATGAACTAACTTTTCCATTAGGTAACAGCCAATAAATTGCTGCAGTCTTATATTGTCTCTGTGCCCCAATGTCCTAGTTTTCTCCAACTGCTAATTTAAAATGCTTTTCACTGTTGCAAAGAGTGCAGTTAACTGCTAAAGAACAATTTTATTGCCCTAAAACAGTAATATATTTGCATTCATTACTATGAGTCTTAAAACCTATTACAGATATAAAAGAGAGGATAACAACATGAAGGGTTTGAAGGGCAGTAGATAATAGTCTGAAAAGGACTTTGAAATGCCTGAAGTATCAGACATAAAATAGGAATGATAAACAAGTTCATTATTTGTTAGTGATGGTTATGCTGGAGGGAATATTTTTTATATTATTTTTTTCCTTTTTAAAATTTTATGGAGAATATATATCAGTCCTAAGCTGGGCATAAATTAAACATGTTTTACCCAGCTGTTCAGTTAAGAAATAGCAAGAACTAATGAGCTGTATAGTGATAAAACTGTTAAGCCGATGTGAAAGGACTATATGGCGCAATCTATGACAAATAAATGAGAGAAAAGTCCCCTTTCTGTAGACATTTGCTCCTGAACACATATTTGGGTTGAGCTCAGCTCTACACTACCTTGAGGTATATGTGGAGACGATCCTATCTTGACTGTTTGGTGACCATAAAGGAAAAATATAGCTATAATGTGAAGGGACCTTAAATAAAAATTTGACTTCCAAATCCTTCATTCTGACAGGTTTTAAAGCAGTTTTTCAGTGTCTGATTTTTTTAGATCCTGCTCTCTGAGGCTTTGTTTAAAGGTAGAGTTGCTCAGCCTCTCCAGAAATAAGCCAGTAAAGGTATTTGGCTTGTGGAGAAGTTTGTCTTCAAATCCATTTCCTTTGGAGTACCCTCGCATATACTGGTCGTTTTCAAAATGTATGAAATTGGTCAGACAAAGATTCTTCACCTTCACTTAGAAATTTTCTTCCTCAAATATCAGCTGATTCACTTGTTTTAAAACTCATGAAATTTAAGGCTTTCCTCACAAAGACCAGTCTTATACATACTTGAAAACTGAAGTCGTCATTGCTTTCTTTACTACTTCCAGTGTGAGTGGTTGAATTCTGCTCATTTTACTCTCTCTAGCAGTTGAGATCAAGAAGGTATCTGAGCTGTTTCCTTAAACTATTGCACTGCAATTTTTCTCAAAAAAAATTTTTTGGTTACAGCTCCAAAATCAATAGCTCATCAAATCCTTACACATTCTTAGGTTTTTGAAACTGTAAGCACTCAATAAACCTTAACCTTCCAGATCCTCCTGGGAAAGAGTTGAAAAGACAAGTGTATCAGAGTGGCCCTTCTTGAAGGATGTTCGGTAGAGACGGATAAAGGTCTTTTGATTAACTCATCTTGAGATTCCATACCAAGAGTTTCACCATTAGAAATCTAAATGGAATCAGATGTTTTAACAAGTGATTGCAAAGATGTACTTCACTTCCATTCACATCTCTGAATATGTAGGATAAATCCACATTTTAGTGTCTTTTGTTCTTTTTTTTTTCCTTCTTTTTCTTCTTTTGCATATCTTTTTCTTTAGTTTAGTTTTGCATCCAGCATGTTTGATTAATTCCCCAAATTTCCATGACACTTAATATAATGGGATCCAGTCTGCTTATGATTTTCAGGTACCACTGCCTCTTTATCATCATCATCTTTATCATCATCATCATCATTACTATTATTATTATTATTGCAGTTGTCATTGTCATTAAAGCACCCTCATCTCTAAACAGAAGAGTTACCAGCATGAAAGCCTAATTATGGAAAGAATAAATAAGTGCATATTTGGTGCCAGACCTAATTTTTTAGAATCTCTCTAAAGTTGATGAAGAGAAATTCACCTGAAAAGAGAAAGAAAAAGAGGAGAAAGAAGTAGTAGTAGTAGTAGCAGTAGTAGTAGTAGTAGTAGAAGAAGAAGAAGAAGAAGAAGAAGAAGAAGAAGAAGAAGAAGAAGAAGAAGAAGAAGAAGAAGAAGAAGAAGAAGAAGAAGAAGAAGAAGAAATAAAAAAAATAAAAACAAAACAAAAATAAAATATTGAGATTCACAGATACTTTTTTTTTTTTTTTTCTTCCAGCTAGTCCAGAGACACTGTACTCATAAATCTGCACAATAATTTGGAGGCCTGAGAGGGTGTTTCAACTAAATACAAGTGTCAAGACAGTTTCCAAAAACTATTGATAGGACAAAGGAAAGCTGATTAGATACAAAGAGAGTACAAACAGACCAACATAAAGTTTCCATAAATATTCTTAAAAGTCTGAAACAGTAAAAAGATGTAGTCATTAGCAGATTTGTATTTTCTTCAGTTATAACATTTATTTTTTTATTTTCACTGAAAATTGTGTTTGTCATTACATAGGGTGAAAAGAAGAGCAGCTGTCGATGACATGAATGTAACACTAAAGTTTTCATGGTAGGAGTAGAGATGTTCTCAGGTAAGTCTTCAGCTGAGCTCTTTATGAGAATCACTGTAATAATGGTCTCAATGTAATAATGACCAGGATCATTATATAACTCCTTTAAAATGACAAAATATAAAATTCAAATACCCTTAGGAAATCATCCAGTTTCTCAAGACAAAGTAACAGAGGCTAAAACATGTGGAACATGGTCATGCTATACAGTTTGGTGGGACTGAGGTTAATGTAGTCATAGATGGATCACTCAGTCTGCAAATGATGATTCCTCATAAATCATTATGAAAAATAGACTGACTGTATCAGTTCATAAATTCAAGGCAAGTGTCTATTTCCATAAGACCCAGGCAGACAGTGTTAGAGATTCAAACATGCCACCACCACATGCAGTAGTTAATGTGCTAGCATTTTAACAAATTGAGCCACTTCACTGGCCTATTTATCAGTTCAAGCTATTTAGAAATGTTGCTACCATATGTTGTCCATTGAAATGAATGCTAAACACTGCATTTATAAATGGTAATTTATGACTCATAAACATCTCTGCTATTAGAGTCATTCTGCCACTGTGAATGGAATTGATAGCAGTTTCTGCACTTCGTGTTTTTTTATTTTTTTCTTTTTCACTTCCCTCATTTTAGGGATATTGTTGATATTAAAGCTTTAGTGCCTCATAGAGGATGTTATTTAAAAGGCTGCATGCATCAGAAGGAGGTTATTTTTGTGTGCTATCCACTCTGTAAATTGATTTCAGCTTCCAAGGTAACTTTTAGGACTAAATATTCAAAGACCTTTGGAATATGTAAAATGATCAAATAGTTTTCAGCTATAATAAAACTGGCTTAAAAATGAATAAGCAAACAGTACCCCTGTTTCCCCTCTCCCACTCCCTCCCACCCCGCCTCCCCCCAGCAAAGCCATTTTTATCTCTGTACAGAGAAGGTGAGCCTGAAGTTACATCTTCTTAAACCCCTCTCACGCCAGAATGCAAGTGCTCAAGCAGATTTGCCTGAACAGTTTTTCGTGCTTCTTAACTTTGGATTTAATTTTGGTCCAAATTCTTGACAGAATCTTTTGAATACTCTTTATGAAAACATTACCTAGGAGCTTACCTACTTACCTTACTTGCTAAGGATAAAGAGCTGCATAGTGGGTCTTGTTGAAAAGCCTGCATTTATAAGAAAGGATTACTTTCACTGTGTAGGCTGATTGCAAGTTCCAAGGTGACTTCTAGGACTAAATTTCCAGAGAGTGCCTTTAGAGTGCCTCTTAAGATGGCAGTCATCCTCAAGTTTACACATCTAAAGTTACTTAACAAATAGTTTCATGAATATAGTTTCCCACCATGCAAAAGACAGGCCACTTCATCCTGTCTATGAACATGACATGAATTGCTCTCAAGAGGGCACTAAAGAAGGAGCTGTATGAGTTAATTTAAACCAGACACTTGATTTTTAAATAGCTCGCATTAGGAAGGTGGACTTTCGACCTGGACAAAAAGACTTTCATGTGTTTAGTGCATCTGTACAAACATCCAAAGACATCCAAGGATATATTTTTTTCCAGAAAAGACAGTCTCAAAATATATCATCAGTTTTCAAATATAAGTCTATGTGAACACAGATGCACAGCTGACTCCTCATTTTGAAAATTTTTCCACTATATATGGATGATATTTGTATGTATTGCCTAATCTGAGGAAATATGTTTCATTGCAATGATGTCACTCATTAGTGTTGTAAGATCCTTGATGTAGACACACCACATGGCACTGATGAAAACTGTTCTGCTTTAGTGCTGATAGATGGATTCTGCACAGCTCCCACTCCCTATGGTATGTTGCCTTTGACTGAGCAATATGAGTGCAAGAAGTCCAATCAGAAGTGTTTTGGGGGGATTACTTATAAAACATTTCTAAAGAAATGTAAATCCTCATTTCTTATTTAGCTGGCTACTGGCAGGGTGATCTACTATAGATAACAATAGATTTGACCTTTTAGGTATTTTTTCAAATGTGACATTTGTGACTATAGGCAAGTCATTTGGTCCACTGTATTTTATTCAGCTGTGACACACAGATAACACTGTGTGCTTATCTCAGAGATGCGGTGTAAAAAAATCTGTTCCTGAGTGAGAAGACATACTGAAATGCTATGATTGTGATGGTCAAGGAAAGATGGACAGAAAGTTGTTAATCATAAAATGATCAGAATTTTAGGCCAAATACTCCACAAGAACTTAGTTCTCATTTTAGTATTTTGGTAACATCTCAAAATCATCTAGCTTGGGATCTTGAAAGCTCTTACTGTGTCTAAAATGATCCCTTCAAATAGTCTCTATTATGCGGAAAAAATAAAATAAAATAAAATAAAATAAAATAAAATAAAATAAAATAAAATAAAATAAAATAAAATAAAATAAAATAAAATAAAAAATATATATATATATCATATATATATATATATCAGACCTGATTTTAGGGGCTACAATTATACAGGATGTTGAAGATGTTGAAAAACAGTTTTCATTAAAAACAGGATATATGGAACAGGTAGGGTGAAAAGCAGATATTAAGGGGATATATTATCAGTGGCAATAATACTAAGAAGTCATATAACAACATTTAAAAGGAAATGTCATAAAAGTATCTTCTGCAAGCATTAACTAGACATAGAAATTAGACCTCCTCTGAAAACCAGAAAACATCTGATCAGTGGAACACCAAGAATTTAAATGACTTGCTCAATATGCTGACTTCGGAAGGGCAAAATCCAGAGCAGGAGGCAAAGCAGGAGCTCCTTGTCACCCATTTTTAACAAGCGTTTTGGGACATTGTATGCTGTGCTTCTGGCTTGTACTGTGAGTGTTATGGCTTTCACAGCTGACACGGAGTCCTGTGTGGTCAGCAGATGAGCAAGAGTGTTGAAGGAAATAGAATTGGCATCATGCAGTTTTACTTCCTCTTTCTAAATGTTGTTAATTGTTCAGTGGAAATGGCAGTTTGGGGTTGGTTGTTCTTTTACCTCTTTTTTTTTTTTTTTTTTTTTCCAGGAAACATTTGCCATCTCACCTCATATTGGAAGTAAATGGCTTTTCAGAATTCTTGAAATGAATAAATAAATAAATATATAAAAGTTGTGATTCCCACATAAATGTTTCCTTTAGAGTCTATGTTTTATTTAATTTTTATTCAAAACAACATCTGTTTGTTTGTTTGTTTTAATGCTTATGAACTGCCAAAACAATTCATCTATTTATTTCATAAAAGCTAAATTAAATCCAGGCTTGAGTGCTTGACTTTCAGAAGTGCAGGTCACTTACTGCTCTGGCTAAAGTAAAAACCACATTCATGAACTCAACACCTCTGACTCATGAAAATGTTACTTTGAAATGTTTGCCTTTGTTTTAATAAGTTCATTACAATATTTGCATCCACTGACTGAAAAAAAAAAAAGTGCCTTTTAAAGAAGCAGTTAGAAGTTTGTTCTCTTATGTATTGCTAAATTCAAGCATCAACCCTTTAGAGGCAGTGTGATTTTCATTCAAAATCAAAAGAAATTAAAACAAACAGATGGCGAGTGTTAAAAAATATTTTCTGGCAAAGGAATAGCTTTTCAGCTGAACAGAAAAATTGGAGACCTTATTTATACTACTTCTAACTTGGATCTGGTCTTAGAGACCTTCTGTGCTGCAACTGCCTTCTTCTGAGGTCCTTTCCAATTCTGAACTACTCATGTGTGTGAAGAGAAAAGGACTTTATTTTACTACTGAAATAGGGTAAAATGTTGAAGGATAATAATTGTAATGTGATTTGGGATTTTTTTTATGCTGAATGTTTTATGTTCATCCTTCCAGTGACAATGCCATATATATATATTTATATACATATATGTATAATATATCTAATAAATATATATAATAAATATATATTATAAGTATTTATATGTATATTTATAATATATATTTATTACATATATTTATATATATTTATATATATAATAAGTATATATTATAAATATTATTTAAATATATAAATATATAATATATATAAATATATTAATATATTGGTTAATAATATATTAATATAAATAAATATATATAAATAATATAAATATTATATATATATAATAAATACAGGGAATATATTAAAGAATTAAAGATTAGATTTTCAAAGTGAAATTGTTTCCTTCTGAACAAGGTGGCAAGGGATTGAATGTACCCATTCATTTGATTTGTTTTCAATGTCCAGAAAGGATGAGATAAACTACATCCTAGCCTGTCTGTTCCTAAATCAAACCCAAATCAACCTAAGCTGATTAATACAATCATATAGGTCTGGAGTGTAATCTTATATATATATATATATATATATATATATATATAGGGGAAGATGAAAAAAAGAAAGATATCCTATTTTAGAATGATATAAAAATGGATAAAACTGGAATCTGATCCTATAAAGGAAGGAATAAGTAAATAAATAATGATAATAAGAAAGAAATACAAAAGAAAATGCCATGTCTAGAATACATTATTGATAAGTTTTCCTTAAAATAATGTTTCTAAAAAAAAAAAAATCTATCTGATTCAAAGATGGGGATAAGCTTCAGAACAGCTATTGTAGAAGACCTTTCCACTAGACTGAATCTGGAAATGGTGCAGTCTGCTCAGAAAAGAAAGATCCTACTCAAACCTGTAATATAACAGTTTCCAGAATGTTATTGCCAGCTCCACGGGAAATCTCTGTGGTGCTGACAACTGTAAGGTATCCATGTAAGCTTCTGAATATGGATTTATAAATTTAATTTATTTATTTTTTGTTTGTGTATTTCATTCTGTTTTGTTTTGTTTTATTTATTTATTTATTTATTTATTTTAAAATATCAGCACAATGCTGATATAGATTTGAATTTGTTTCCACAACCAACAGAATAAAATACTTTTTTTTTTCTTACCATTTGTGTTAACAGTTGTTTAAACAGTGATCTGTAAATATTTTCTGCTATTAATGTTAATTTCTCAATGCAGTTGTTCACTATAATAGTTTTATTAAATGGAAATAAACCATGACAAGCAGAAAATAAAAGAGAATATATTGATATAACTTTTCAAGTGAATATCTCTTATTGTTGTCTGAATTTGAAATTGTCAAAATTCAAAGGCTGAAGCTCTGTTTTAAGATTACATCAAATATTGAAAGTATGAAGACAAAGGTCTGCCTTACATCAGCCCAATTTGTCTTTGAGGTAAACGCTGTCCTTCCAGCAGTTTGTTTCATTCATTTTGAAACATCTTTTTACTAGTCATAAGAACAGTCATTCCAGTCCATCTGGTCATTGCCACTAACACCATTAACAATGATTAGAAGTCAGTTAACAAGGGAAGAGCTATAAGACTAAGCAAACCCCTGCTGAGAGTTTCAACACACCAAACTCTAAGAAATTTCAATGCTTGGAATTGCCAAGCTAGTTATTTATATTTCATAGCCATGTTTTTTTTTGTTTTGTTTTGGTTTGGTTTGGTTTGGTTTGTTTGTTCATTTTGGTTTGTTTTCTCCCCCAAGAATTTTGGGGACACAGGTCTCTCCTTTAGCTGACATCAATTTCTAGTACCATCAGCTTCCCATAGCAGAGAGTTCTGCATCTTAACTTCAGGTTGTGCAAAGATTAAATATTTCTTGTTTCTTTTAAACTTTCCCTCTGCCAACCTCCTTTGATGATCCTACTTCTTGCTTTGGAAGACACAGTTGTAGTCTTTCCTCACTCTTGTTCTCCATGCTATATAGACCTCTATGCTAGTCCTCTTCAGATTCCTCTTTTCAGGCAAAAAATTCATGGATTTCTCAGTGACTCCATACATGAAACACATTCTCCACCTTCCATGGCTGGCCACTGTTCTCTGACTGTCCTTGACTGAGACACTGAGAGTAATCAGATTCTGGGGCACAGAGGAAATGACACTAATCCAACACAGCAGTTCCCAGGGGTCTTGCTAGTCTAGTCAAACCCTGCCAGTTCATTCCTGACAGCTGAGAGGATTTTCATCACAGATGTTTTTAGTTTGGGGATTGTTATTACACCCAGTGGAAAACTGTTTCACAGACAAATATGCTCCTGCATTAGAACTTTCTCCCCCAAATTCCTTTAATTTAATTTGCTTCTCTTCAATAAGAAACACTGAGAAGGAAAAAAAAAAAAAAAAAAAAAAGGGAATAAAACATGTAAAGCAAGATAGGAATTTCCTTCTTAGTTATAGCCTAGTCTCTCCATCTCTGGGAGAATGAGAGGCAGAACTGTTTTGTTCCACACAAATACGTGCACTCTTTCCTGGGGTTTGAGGACAGATCTGGCAATCATAATTGTTTCCTCAGAGTGTTTTGTTTCTCTAGCTTGGCCAAAGAGAAGTGGCTACATCTCAACCACAATAGGATATCTCTGTTTGTACTCTTGTCATGACTCTGAAGTTTGACTGCCATGTACAACAGACACTGATATCAGAGGTTTAATGTGTTAAATACACTGATGATATTATGAGCTTGTACACTGGCAGACGATTAAATAGTATATCAAAAAATATAGAAATAAAAGAGTAATTATTTTTGGTTTTGAAAGGCACAGCAATGCACAGCAATGGAAATTGTCCCAAAAGCCACTGTTAAATCCTGGGATTTAGACATAAGATAGAAAGATTTATATAGGACCGAGTCATTTTCTTTATGGTCTTTTTTTTTTTTTTTTTTTTTTTATTTGCAATATCCATATGCACTTTTAGGGCACAAATCATAGATTCAGGTAAGCTGAAAGGGACTTCTGGAGGTCTCTAGTCCAACCTATCACATAAAGCACATCCAATTAGATGAGGTTCCTCAGTGCATTGTCCAGTACAGCTTAGACTGTCTCCAGCAGTGGAGATATCTCTATTCGCAGTCTTGCAACTCTAAGCAGCCTTTAAAGTGCTTGACCACACTCATCACCATACAGATTTATTCTGTATACCTAACATAACTTCCCACCTTCCAACTTGCAAGTCTGACTCAATCTTTTCAACATTTTCTCACCACGTAGTTGCAGAAAGCAGCAAGATATGTCATAGCCTTTCCTTAAAGCTAAATGAACCCAATTTCCCATTCTCTTTTTGCATCTCCCAAAGTATCTCCTGATTACACAGCCCAAATGCAGCTGGCCACCTTTGCCACATAGGCAAGCTGCTGTCTCCCATTCAATCTCTTGTCCTCAAGAACTCCCAGACATTTTTCTGCAAAGCTGCTTTTTATTCAGTCACCCACCCATCCTGACAACTAAATATATTGAGACAGATTGCTCCTACAAGCAGCTATTTTTCTCCATAAGCTGTAGAGAGAATCTAGAGTGACTAGCTCATGTGTTGCTATGTACACTGAAGATGTTAAACTTAGGTAAGAGGCATGAGTATGTACCTATAGAGTCTTCCCTATTACTGCACTTGGTTGACAAAAGGTTAGATGCTCTGAAGGAGATGTTAATGTTGTTATCTTAGAAATATAGAGAGATACTGTAGAGGGATGTCAATGAGCAAGAAGACATAGAAAACGTCGGAAAAGATTGCACGCCTTCTTGAGATCTTAATTAGATTTACATCTGGACATTAAAGTGCTTCCTAGAAACTTAACACAGAGCTAAGATTCTAAAAAGAATAGATTATCTTGTCTGTTCTTTGACTGTTTCCTGTGTTGCTTGCAAGTAAAACAAAATGCACTTAGAATACACACAAGTTGCTTATCACTGATTTTAACTATTTTTTTACTCCTTAAGAGACAAACTTGTTTATGTGATGGTGATATCAAAAGTAGATAATAAATTCGGGTCAAATAGTGAAACAATATTTTAATTTTATTTTAACTTCAATTACCCCTCCCTATTTTCCTCAATCTATTGCAAACATTTATTTATTTATTTGTTTGTTTGTTTGTTTATTTATTTTCCCAGCTTCTGGCTCAGAACCAAAGAGGAGTGCATTGAGGAAAGGCAGACCACTTCCTATTGAAAGCAGCTGGTTTAAGGACTGTCAGACAATTTGCCATCATAAACGTCTACCCTACCCTTTAGTGAAGTTTATTTTTTTCATTCAAAATTACTCTTTAATTTCATAATGTTATAGTGATAATGACGGAACAATAAACTTTTTACATATTCAGCAGGTTCTTACCTAGCAAAAAATATCTTACACATCAGTTAAAGCGATAGGCATATATTTTCAATGAAAGATTTTTCCTCCATCTGTTCAGATGGAGCATTTTCCAACTAAACTATCACCAAGCTTGGTAGATTCAGGGAAAAAAAAAAAAAAAAGCATTAAAAAAAATACAGTATCACTTTTTGACTTACTTATCTGGGGAACAGATGACTACTTAACACAAGAGAAGAGCTATGTGGGATGTGTCAGTTTAGCAATATAGTGGTCACTTCTTTGGTTTAGATTAATGCATTTCTTCTTGCTTCTCAATGTAGGACAAGATCAGAAGATATAGAATTTAACCCTCTTCATGACGAAATAAAAGACCATGGTAACTATTACATGGATTTGCCAGTGCAGGGTGAGTAGTGGAAACAAATTCTCAAAGTATACATCATTGACATAGATTTTTTTTTTCTACCAAATACACTAGAGCCAGTCCTGTAATCAGAGGTGCAGAGCAGACAATCCCATCTAGGATAGTGTGGGTAGTTCAGGTGCGTAAGAGTATTCTGTTTCTTGTATGCACCAGCAAACACAAGAGGATCTTGCCAGGAACCCAGCTGGAAGGTCTGCATGATTTACTGGACAACTTCTCACTTGGCTTGTGGTACAAGGTAGCACCCAGGAAATGACAGGAAATCTGAGCAATGGACAACAGTACAAAGTCCCAGAACTACAAATAAACTAAACTCCTGATCCCCCAGTTTGGATCTGGAATTTGGGATCTCTCTCTCTAACAAAAGCATTTGAAAGATTAGTATTCAAAATTAAGCTAGTTATTTCCGTCTATAATTCACTGAGAAAAACAATTCCAGAGAATCCCAGACATGAAAGATGGATCAAGTATGCCTTCTGGCTTATAACTTCTAGTGTCTTCAGTCAGATAAAATGGGTCCAGCCCAGAAAATAGCTCTAATCAAAAATGTCGAGTGAGTACCTAACAAATTAATCCATAGTGTCCAAAATTTTGGTTTCTCCTTGGCCTGCATGACCATTTTCATCAATGCTTTTGGTCTGGATTTGCTTAGACTCTGAGAGGTAACTGTTTGGTAAGGGACATGTTTCTTTTGCTGCAGGTCAAAGATTATTTGCTGCTTAAAGTGTTGAACTGAGTTGAATGATTTGATCATCAAAACCTACCCAAGATGGAATGAGTTATTCCCTACTCAGAAAATCAGTGGTGATCTAATCCTTTAGAATTTGCCATCTTGTGGAGATCTGGCTCTCACACACCTTCAGAATGTAAACTCATATCCAGAGTACTTCATACTCATTTTAAGTCACCCATGAGAAATAGGTAAGGTTTGGGCAGGGTAATAATATCAGGTACTTAGTGAAAGTGCAATTTAATTAAGCTCAGTAAGAACTAGCCATCGTAACAGAGTAATATCCCTTCCACACCTCAGCCAGCCCACCCAGGGCTGGTGTATGTACAATCATGTGAGCCTGTGTTTTGTTTTGTGCCTCTAGGAACCTGATCTGCTAAGATGCATTCCTCAAGATGCTCCTGGCAGTCTATATTTATCTCTTAGCATCTAGATTCTTTTGAAAGTTTAGTCCCAATTTCTGGTCTATGTCATGGTTACTAACTCAAAATAAATACCTGAGTCTCAAATCCCTGTTGTTTCCATCAGCCTTCCAGGATTATTTATTTATATATATATATATATATATATATATATATATATATATTAACCTGTGTTGCCTAATGTATTAGTGAAAGAAGTTCCAAAACAACTACTCTAACTTCTCTTTTCAATTCAGTTTACTCTTTGCTGTTCTATAATTAATTTGCCTCCTTAAACATCTCTTTATCTTTCAGCCATGTCTCATACTTTTTAGTTTCCCACTCCTCCCAGTGAAACCCGCACCATTCCGCTATACTGAAGACCTCAAAGCTGAAAGGATAGCCTTAATTTCACTTTGCATTGCTTCCCTTTTATAATAATAAACCACCCACAAACACAGGCAAATTTTTGACTTGATTTAAAGCCAGCTCTCTGATGTGTCTCCAGCTTTGCCTTCTGACTTTGTCTGTGCAGATGTAAATTATTCAGTGAGGGGTGTTGTAGACATGCCTCCTTCATTAACATCAGTGGGATTTGCGAGGCTGAAGGAAAATCTACCCTCCCCACAGGCATTTCATGTTGGAAATTTCCACTTTATGGCTGTCTAGTAGAACAATATATCACCATACCCTTCATAACTGTTATTCATTCTCCGGAAAGAAAAGACAAAAAAAAAAAAAAAAGGAAGAAGAAGAAGATGTGGTATTCTTTGCATTATACAGATCCTTTACCACAATAAAAAGGAAAAAAAAAAATATATGCTTCTGGTAGTGTTTACCACTCAGTACTGTCAAAATGTGAAAGGCAAAGAAGTGCCCAAAAGTGGGTGTCATTTGTGATGCTGTAATTAATCACACATAATTGCTTACAGTCTGTGTAGTACCTACTAAGTGATTTTGTAAAACATGGTTAGACCACAGATGTGATCCAGTTGGTGCTTTATACCCTTTCCTAGATTTCTCTGCTGAATGGATTTTTTAGTTAAAACACTGACAGCCCACCACCAGTTAATCATGTGATCCATACCAACACACTATTTGGCCCATGGACAGTATAATATCATCATTGTTGCAAAGCACAGAATAATAAGGCAGAGACATATACTAACAGTTTGGGACAGCCAAATTCATCTGATTCATTTTAATGAAAAACTAGGCCAGAAAAGCAAACCCAACCATCTGTGCTGCAAAGACATTGAATACTGGAATTTTTTCCCCCTCATTGTCATATTGCTATCTCAGCACATGTGCTAACTTCAACCCTTTCCCATAACACATGTGCTTCAGTTGTGATCATTTGGATGCAATTTGGTTTATGCTTCCATTTCCCCCCTGTTGATATGAGTGGGGCGGTTGTTGTTGCCGTTGGAAATGCTTTGACATCTCTGTCTCAATTTCTTAATGTTCTTCTGTGTGACCTTGTCCAATCAAATCTAACAGGTACTGGCACACACACTCCTGACTCTATCTGAAAATATGCACAATTATGTGCTATTCATTTGTGATTTGTAATTGACAGTGCTTAAAAAATATGCATCTAGCTTCCTAGTGAAGTAAACAAACAGGCAGTGCCCTGTTGCAGAATTTGAGGGTGCAGGAAAAGGCATCTTACATGTTCTTTCATTGCATATTAAACTACAAAACTTGGCGTAGTGCCATGTGACCCACCAGTAAATACAAATAAATGAAAAAGATCCTAGTCACATAAAGAAACCAACAACAGTGTGAGTCAGCAGCTCTTTCAGTCATTTTTGCCTGGACTCATTTACCCAAATTTAGGCCCTCAATTTATGTTTCCGGTCTTCCCTGGTTTCCTTTGCTGCCATGAAGAGGGATGGAGATGTCTCTTCTGCATTGCCAGGACGATGAGCTCCATTCAAGGTCTTACTCAGCCTCTGTAAATGCTACTTGCTCTGCATATAGGAGGAGTGTAGGGGGAACAGGCTCCCGATCTAGGCATCATTTAATGCCTTTCTTCTGCAGCTTGTGTTCAGAAGAATTAAAGTCTAATCACAAATGTAATCAAAAATGTACAACATTTAATGGAAACCCATAGAGAATTCTCACTCCTTAACAGTGTGGATGGAACAACCTCTGGAGACAGATCAACCTTGGCCACATCATTAAGACTTCTATCCAGTGTAAACTTTTACTAATGAAACTTCCCCTCTTCGTGTGTGTAAAAGAATGCTTGTGCATGACTTTTCACTGGTCTGAGTGGATACATCAACTCAATTGGCATTAATTCGAGTATCTCTCCAATTGCTCTAGGCAGACATAACCATATTATTAAAAATACTATTGGGTTAAAACGAGGAACACGAAACAATGCTGGACACACTGATTCATGCTAATTGCAATAGCTCTGTTTCTCTTTGTTGAGCCAGAGGCATTTGGAAGCTGATATCTGTGCCATTAGCAAATAAGGATGTGCCACAGGGCAAAAACATATTACAGGTGCTAAATGGGTGGGCTCAGTGACTATAAAGCACTGTCAAGAGTCGAATAATTTTACTGGATTACTTGAGGAGGGGGGAGAGGGAGAAGAAAAGAAAAAAAAAAGATGAAATCTAGTTAATGGACAAAATATGGTCATGGTTAAAAAAAATATTGGTAAAGTGATGTCTGTATGTTCCTACTGTGGTGAGAGGAATAGCCTATAACACAGTCACATGGATATGGCAGTACTGTGTGAGAAGTTATAAGGAATATCCATCATGTATTACATGTTTCCAGAAGCCTCTCCACACTCATTCAGACGTGAATATTTGTGCTTACTTACTAACCTAATAAAGCAGAGCTGTCTTCTGCATTTGTTGAACACCAGTTTTAGTGTTGCATGCTATCTGCAGAAGAAACTTTTTCTTTATTTCTGTAAGTTCTTTTAGTCTGATCTCACTGGGATTTTAGCTGATGAATAACTGTTGCTGGGTTTTGTTTTACAAAAAAAGCTTTCTTAAAATGTTTATGGTTAGTAGATTTTAGGGTTTAAAGAGACTAAAGCGACTTTGTAATTTGCTCTCCAGTGTGTCTTCAGCAGAAAAAGTCTGTATCTATGCTATCATGTACTTTTGATAGTGGTATACCATACCATTTAGACAGAGACACCAGAATAGAGACATGTTCTCACAGCTGGAGCTAAGTGAAATCTCAGTGATGAACTCCCCACCAACTGCTCCAAAAAAAAAAAAAAAGACATATGGATCAGCTGAAAAAGACAAGTCTGTATAAAAAATAAGAATACTTGGATAAACCCATAGAATTATAGAATCATACAATGGCCTGGGTTGAAAAGGACCTTAAAGATCATGTAGTTTCAGTCCCCTTTCTGCTCTTGGCAGGGTTGCCAACCACTAAAGCAGGCTGCCCAGAGCCACATCCAGCCTGGCCATGAATGCCTGCAGGGATGGGGCATCCACAGCCTCTCTGGGCAACCTGTTCCAGTGCCTCACCACTCTCTGAGTGAAAAACTTCCTCCTAATTTCTAACCTAAATCTCCTCTGTCTTAGTTTAAAACCATTCCCCCTTGTCCTATCAATACCAACACATGTAAACAGGTGTACCCTCTCCTGTTTATACACTCCCTTCAAGTACTGGAAGGCCAAAATGAGGTCTCCCCAGAGCCTTCCCTTCTCCGAGCTAAACAAGCCCAGTTCCCTCAACCTTTCTTCATAGGAGAGGTGCTTCGGCCCTCTGATCATCTTAACAGCCCTCCTCTGTGCCTGTTCCAAGAGTTCCAAAGCCTTCTTGTGCTGGGGACCCCAGGCCTGCATGCAGTATTCCAGGTGGGGTCTCACAAGAGCAGGGGGACAATCACCTCCCTCTCCCTGCTGACCACCCCTTTTTCAATGCAGCCTAGGACATAGTTGGCCTTCCAGGCTGCAAGCACGCACTACCAGCTCATATCCAGCTTCTCGTCCAGCAGGATCCTCAAGTCCTTCTCCTCAGGGCTGCTCTCAAGTTCTTCTTCTCCCAGTCTATGTAAATATCTGGGATTGCTCCAGCCCAAGTGCAACACCTTGCACTTGGCCTTCTTGAACCTCATTAGGTTGTCATGGGCCCACTTCTCCAGCCTGTCCAGGTCCCTCTGGAGGGCATCCCTTCCCTCTATTGTATTGACTACACTGCTCAGCTTGGTGTCATCTGCAAACTTGCTGAGGGCACACTCGATTCATCATCTATGTCATTGATAAAGATGTTGAAAAGCACTGGTCCCAAGACCAACCCTTGAGGGACACCACTTTTGACCAGCCTCCACACAGATATAGAACTGTTGACCACAATCCTTTGGCTGCAACCAGTCCGTCCTTCAGATCCATACCTCTCCAATTTAGAGAGAAAAATGTGGTGAGAGACCATATCAAAGGCTTTGCTCAATTCCAGGTAGATGATATCCATCGCCCTTCCTTCATCCACCAATGCCATCACTCCATCATAGAAGGTTCCGCATCATCGAAATCCGCAGTATATTGTTTTGTTGAGAGAGCTGGAATATATTATTTAATCACAACAATTTAGATACCTGAACACAGGTGTCTAAAGCCATTTAAATTTCTTGGAGTGTGTGATACATCTATGTGCACCTGAGAGATGAAACCGAAGAGCCATTGAAGACCTGCTGCACTTTTGCAGAGTGAGAGCTGGAGGTCAGGTGGAGTAACCCAGAGCATGTAAAAGAAGATACCCAAGGCTAGGCAACATAATCCTACTCAGAAATTCTGAGTTCTCTAATTCAGAATGTTATTTCATTTCTTTACATATATATATATTTTTTAAAAAATATACAAAGAAAAGTACAGAAAGTGAAATAATAATTCACCACATCTGAGGTCACTGAAAAATTCTCTTCTACCGAGTGGAATTTTGAGGTTTCAGCAGAAAAAACATTCCCACCTCTTCTTGTCTTCTAAAATGAAACAAACCCAAAACTTTCCATTTATACTTCCCTCCTCAAATATTTCCAGTTCACCCAAATATGAATCTCATAAATACATAACAGGAATTAAAACAAACAAAAAAACATACAAAAAACAAAACAAACAAACAAAAACTTTTAGAGCTACCTGTTTCTTCATGGATATAAAAAGAACCTAGATGAAAAAAATGTGGTTAAATGCGTAATATTCAGCCAAATTTATTAAGGTGGAATGAAAAGCATCCTTACAAGCAGGGCTGCCTTCTAGTTCTGAGTTTCTACTTCTGACGCAGGGTTTTCTGAAGGGCATATACTGTTCAGGAGAAGTGGGATTAGGTTAAGGTTATTATTCATAGAATCATAGAATCATAGAACATCCCGAGTTGGAAGGGACCCATAAGGATCATCAGGTCCAACTCCTGGCACCACACAGGTCTGCCCAAAAGTTTAGACTGTGTGACTAAGTGCACAGTCCAATCTCTTCTTAAATTCGGACAGGCTCGGTGCAGTGACCACTTCCCTGGGGAGCCTGTTCCAGTGTGCAACCACCCTCTCGGTGAAGAACCTCTTCCTGATGTCCAGACTAAACTTCCCGTGCCTCAGCTTGACACTGTTCCCATGGGTCCTGTCACTGGTGATTATGGAGAACAGGTCACGTGCCTCTCCACTCCCCCTCATGAGGAAGTTGTAGACTGTGATGAGGTCCCCCCTCAGCCTCCTCTTCTCCAGGCTGAACAGGCCAAGTCACCTCAGCCGCTCCTCATATGTCTTCCACTCTAGGCTCTTCACCATCTTCGTCGCCCTCCTCTGGACACTTTCCAAAAGTTTAATGTCCTTTTTGTACTGTGGTGCCCAGAACTGCACACAGTACTCGAGGTGAGGCCGCACCAGCACAGAGTAGAGCAGGACAATCACTTCCCTCAACCAACTGGCAATGCCGTGCTTGATGCATTCCAGGATACAGTTGGCCCTCCTGGCTGCCAGGGCACACTGCTGGCTCATATTCAACTTGCTGTCAACCACAGCCCCCAGATCCCTCTCTGCGAGGCTGCTCTCCAGCATCTCGTCGCCCAGTCTGTACGTATAGCCAGGGTTGCCCCGTCCCAGGTGCAGGACCCGACACTTACTTTTGTTAAACTTCATGTGGTTGGTGATTGCCCAGCTCTCCAATCTATCCAGATCTCTCTGCAAGGCCTTTCCACCCTCATCCGAGTCCACAACTCCTCCAAGTTTGGTGTTGTCGGCAAATTTGCTCAAAACACCTTCTAGCCCTACATCCAAATCATTTATAAAGACATTGAAGAGGACTGGCCCTAAAATGGAGCCTTGAGGGACCCCACTAGTGACCATCTGCCAGCCAGATGTGGCCCCATTTACCACAACCCTTTGAGCCCTGCCCGTCAGCCAATTGCTCACCCATCGCATGATGTTTTTGTTTAGCTGTATGCTGGACATTTTGTCCAGTAGGATCCTATAGGAAACCGTGTCAAAAGCTTTGCTGAAGTCCAAAAAGATCGCATCAGCTGGTTTCCCGATTGACAAGATGGGTGATCTTATCGTAAAAAGAAATCAAATTTGTTAGGCAGGACCTACCCCCTCATGAACCCATGTTGGCTGGGACCAATGACTGCATTGTCCCCCAGGTGTGCTGCAATAACTTCAAGGATCATCCTCTCCATAATTTTACCAGGCACTGACATGAGACTGACAGGCCTGTAGTTGCTAGGGTCTTCTTTCTTACCCTTCTTGAAAATTGGCACAACACTTGCCAGCTTCCAGTCCAATGGGACCTCTCCAGATTCCCAAGATTGTTGAAAAATAATTGAGAGGGGTCCCGTGATGACATCAGCCAGCTCTTTAAGCACCCTGGGATGAATCCCATCCGGACCCATGGACTTGAATGGATCCAGGTGGAGCAGCAATTCCCGCACACGTTCAGGGTCAGTTGGGAGTTTGTCATTTCCACTGTCATGGTCCTCCAACTCAGGGTACCCTGGGTCCCAAAGCCCATCATCAGTGTTGAAGACACAGGTGAAGAAGGCGTTAAATGCCCCTACTTTGCCTACGTCATTGTCTGTGGGGAGACCCCCCCCCATCTAGTAGTGGACCTATGTTTTCTTTGGTTCTCCTTTTTCTGTTCACATATCTAAAACAACTTTTTTATTGTCTCCCACAGACATGGCCAGCTTCAACTCTAGTTGGGCTTTGGCCACATTAATTTTCTCCTTACAAACACAAACAGCGTCCCTGTATTCCTTCCTCATCGCCTGACCCTCCTTCCAGCAGCCGTACACTTGCTTTTTTTCGCCTAAGCTCTAGTAGAAGATCCCTGGTCAGCCAGGCCAGCCTTCTGCCCCGCTTGCCTGACTTCCGATATTTTGGAATCGCCTGATCTTGTGCTTTTAGGAGGCAGTGCTTAAAGATTGACCAGCACTGATGGACGCCAATGCCTTCAAAAGCAGTTTCCCAGGGGACCTTGCTGACTAGTTCCCTGAGAAGCCTGAAGTCTGCTTTCCCCATATTGAGGGCTGAAGTTTTGGTGGCAGTTTTCCTTCTGTCACCATAAATTCTAAACTCAACCATTTCATGGTCAGTATGACTGAGATGGCCGCCAATTGCCACGTCTCCCACAAGACCCTCTCTGTTGTCCAGCAACAGATCTAGGAGGGCACCTTTTCTAGTTGGCTCCCTTAGCACCTGCACCAAGAAGTTATCATCTAGGTGCTTTATGAACCTCCCAGACTTGCTCGTGTCAGCCATGTGGTGATCCCAGTTGACTTCTGGCAAGTTGAAATCTCCTATAAGGACAAAGGGAGTTGATCTTGAGGCATCTCTTAGTTCTGCAAAGAATAATTCATCGGCGTTATCGTCCTGGCCAGGTGGTCTGTAACAGAATCCCACAATGACATCCCCTTTATTTGTTCGTCCCTTCATCCTTACCCAGAGGCTCTCAACTTTGCCATTGCCAACTTGAAGTTCCACACAGTCCAGCCCATGCTTCACATACATCGCCACCCCACCACCTTGCCTACCCTGCCTGTCTCTCTTGAATAGCCTGTAACCATCTATTGCAACACACCAGCCACAGGACTCATCCCACCAGATTTCACTTATGCCAATATTGTCGTAGCTGTGGGACTGGGCCAAGACTTCCAACTCATCCATTTTATTCCTCATACTGCATGCTTTTGTGCAGAAGCACTTCAAATGCGCCTCCCTACATGCAGCACCTTGTGTAGCTGACCGAAGGGCCTCACTAGCACACAGTCCCTCTGATTCCAGCACACCACCCCTTAGCACATCACCAGCGTACCTGGTTTTATCCCCTTCCCCCTTCAACTCCAGTTTAAAGCCCTACCTATCAGCCCTGCCAACTCCTGAGGAAAAATCCTCAGCCCTCTCTGAGAGAGGCGCATCCCATCTGGTGCCAGCAGGCCCGGTGTCATGTAGACCTTCCCGTGATCGAAAAACCCGAAATTCTGCTGGTTGCACCAGTCCCGAAGCCATGTGTTATTGTGATGAGTCTGTTTGTCAGCATTGATCCACCCTATTGGAAAGACAGAGGCAAACACAACCTGTGCCCCTGATCCTTTAGGTAGTCGCCCCAAAGCCCTAAAGTCCCTTTTGATCGCTCTCGGACTTCTTGTTGCTACCTTGTCATTACCAGCCTGAAAGACCAGTAGCGGGTAGTAGTCAGTGGGCTGTACCAGGCGCTTGACTTTCTTAGCGAAGTCTCTCACCCGAGCCCCAGGGAGGCAACAGACTTCCCTGTGGGTTGGGTCTGGTCGGCATATTGGGCCCTCTGTCCCTTTCAAAAGGGAGTTCCCCATGACAATAACCCTTCTTTCTTTTTTGACAGTTGATGTAGCAGTGCAGGGGATAGGTTGCCTTGCCTTAGGCATCCTCTTCAACTGGGATGGGCTTTCGTCTACTTTGTTGTTATTAATTTTATGGTTTGGAGAGAATTACTTGACACTCTAAACACTCTTTGATAGACTTGTGACAGAAGTGACAAATTTATAGCAGAAGAATTCAGTTGTTTAACTGATTATGTGGCTGATAAAAATTAATGAAAATACCCCAATAAGGATTTATATAGTTACAATATTAATAAAAGTTTATAACCACTTGCTAATTGGCATCAGTAATGAAAATTAATATAGCTACATGCACTTAAGTATTTCACCCTGTAATGAGGAAACGAACAATGACATGAAATACTACTGATAATTAATACTACATATATTTGACTAGACAAATAGTATGTCCAAGGCTTTGCCAAGAGAAGGAAATACTATTATTCATCTTATGTGCAAAGTACAGTGGTACCAAGTCAGTGTTTTAGCTAGAGATGCTGAGAATAATACTTAATGATACAGATACATCAAAAAGAGATGCCATATGACGGGAAAAAGACAGCAAAAGTACTGAAACCAAGACAGAAGTTTCCAGTACATCTCCTTTTGTGATGTGCAAGTTAGATGGTATTTTTCTGTACTTCACATTTGCAAATACAAATTGTAGCATTTTTCTCTCAGTGTGTGGTAAGAAAAATATCTATGCAGGAATGCGGGAGAAGCCGTGGCAGCATGGCTACAGAACTGCAAAGTCAAGAAACATCAAAAGATCGGGTGATTTCATAGGTAGATCCTAAAACAGCAGTAAAAGCCGGAATCATTTGACTGGTAACTGGGCACAGTACGTTTGGACTATCATCACAAGAAAAGCATCCAACATGCTCAGTTGAGAACTAGCTTGCAAGAAACATGGAATACAGATATATATTCCAGATTTTGTCCTTTTCCAAATCTGCTCAAAGTCTTGGACATGTTATCATGTATCAGAATTACTATCCTAAACTCTCTGAAACATATTTATTTATTTATTTATTTATTCCCCCAAAACAATGAGGTGTTTTCTCGATATTCATGTGAGAGTTTGGTGATTAAATCAAGCTGTAAAAAGTGAGCGGCCCAACTAAAATCTCCTCTTTTTTTTTCCTGAAATGGTTAAAGTGTAATCTCTATCTTCCTGCAAGACCCTGCTATAGATAGCATAAACTCAAATTTTGTATCAGCTGATCTTTGGATGAGATAAAAAATCAAGATCGAGAACTGGAACACCAAATACTACTTTCTAACTGGACATCCTAGGGCATATAAACCCATTCAGCTTTATTCCATTGTGATTAATTATGTGATTAATGTTAATTAATGTTATCCATTATGATAATGGAATGTGATTAATTACTTATTTCTTCCTGTGAAATTATAGAATCACAGAATAGTTTGGGTTGGAAAGTACCCTAAAAATCATATATTTTCAACCACCCTGCCATGGGCAGGAACACCTTCCACTAGATCTGGTTGTGTAGAGCCAACCTGGCTTTGAACACATCCAGGGATGAGACATCCACAATTAAAATGATTGTGAGTAGAAATACTTCTACCCTAATCTTATTTATAACATAATAGATAGGTTACTTTCTGATTATAAACTGAGGAGGGTCAGAGCACTTTTCTAGTGCCCTGTTGAAGCTTTGTCATTTTGCACTAAAAATTTCAAGAATCTTCAGATGTAAGAAGGAAAAAGAGACTAAATTCCTGCAGGGAGGAATTGAACATAGCTTTCCCAGTCCTGGAGGGCTGCTATTACCACAGAGTTACTGTTATAAAGACAGATTCTATCATTACTTTTTCAATCTTGTTCTCTGGAGGAAAGCTAGATGAAAGACCTGTAGAATGTAACTTGGATTCACTGTACGTACTTCTCTGAAATACAGTCATGAGAGGCAGGTTCTTTTATTTTGTTCGTGTTTACTTTGTTCTGAGCTGCGAATCCACCCACAGATTAAGTAGTTTTTACGAATTTTGTCTCAGAGTGACATGAGAATTATTTTTTATTTGTTAATTACTGTGGTATGATCTTTGATATAAACTCCACTAAATGTATTACTTTTTTTTTTTTAATTGATGCAATTTGTTTGACCACTCTTAGGCATTTCATGGAAACTGGAAGTTAACTCTCATGGGAGTTAATTTATCTTTCCACTATCCAACATACTCTGCATTCAGAAAGGTATCTAACCAGGCACCACTTTTCATATGATTTCTGCTCTTCAAATTGATTGTTAATTTATTCTCAGAATTGTTTCAGTTTCCTTACAAGTCAGAGGCAAATCTTACAGTAAGGCTTATTACACTGAAACCTTGCATTTTTCATTCACTCTTCATTATTTCTCCTTTTTTTTTTTTTTCTTTTTTCCAGTCCATGCTTATTTAAAGAGTAAATTTAAAATATGGTTGCAGAGATGTACGACACCTTTTGCCCTCATATATATCACATATAAGAAAATTAACGCAATGGGAGGAATGGGAGGAATTAAGTTCCCATGACTGTTACATGCCATCAAAGGACTAATTCTTTTCTGTCTGTCCTCTTGTGTTTTTTTTTTTGTTCAAAATTTTGACCTTCTTCACAATGACTCACTCTAGTAGAATGTATTCCCAAAGGATGTTTGTTTAGTAGGTGAGTGATTTTATTTCAGATCTCTGTTAGAAAGTCACCTTTTGTCTGTTTACATTGCTTTGGAGAGGCATATTCATCTTTGTGTTCAAAAACCTTTTTCAGAATCCATTCTGTTATCTGGATTACCAAAATAAACTGATTTGTAGAGTAGCATTAATTATACCTAATTTCAAGCATCTAACTTGTAGATGTTTCCAGCTGAGCTGTTATTCTAGGTTCTTTTAAAATACTGTAGAAAGAAATAGGCAGTTTTAGGGTGGAATTAATCTCTTCTTGAATTAAAAAAATTAATGTAGGACACAACAGTCTCGCTTTAAAGCACCTATTTCTTTTCATAGACCATAAAGAGAAGCAATGATGAGTATCTCAGATGGAGACATCTGTACTGGAAGTGTCTAAAGTTAAGGAAGATGAATCACATCCAGAAATGAGAAGTAATGGTAGCATATCTAAGACCACAAGAATATGTTTCCTCTCACTGCTCTTCCAGGCGGAGAGGAGTACAGTGGAGCTGGCCACACATCACAAATAAGATAAAAGGCACAGCTAAAGTGAATAGATTAGCACAAAGCCATATGTAGAACTGCGCAAAGCTGCTGACAAATAATGTTGAACTTCTAACAAAACACTGAAAATCAAAGCCTATTCAAAAACATTTCAAGGATGAGGGTGGGGAGATAGAGGAGACAGGGATGGGGGAAAGACAACTGACATTAATTTAGTAAATTGTCTGTTGAGGAGGCAAGTGTAATCTCAAGCCTGTAGCTCATCCATTGAAGTTGTTAAGTATTCTCCTGCATGTAGCAGAATGGGAAAGGTTTGCATCACTCTTCCAAAGATGCAATATTTGGGCTGTCTTCTCTCCAAACTACTTAACATTCTCATTTATATTCTACCTTCCTGACTTCTATTAAAATCAGGCTCCTTTTCCACAGTCCTGCTAAATGCTGCCATTCTACTGTCCACTGTTAAATTACAGCCCTTTCTTCCTCTTTTCCTCCAACATCTCCTTTTATTTTTTATTTATTTATTTATTTTCTGCCTCATCCTGCATCTCCCAGAGGTATTTGCATTTGTGTGGTAAGTACACTGATTCTTTTCACATGGTTTGCTCCAGCATGACACAAACTATTTAATTGTAAATTATTAAGTCATCTTTACTTTCCTGAAATAATTCACAGAGGAATGACAGGAAATTATTCCTAGTAGAATGACAGGATACTATATGATGAAATCATGATTCACATTTAAATTGGATGTCTGCTGATAGAAATCCAAAGTCCACCGAGAATTCACAAAAAGAAAATGCTGTAAGGTTTATCCATCGGGTAGATTATTTATTAATGAATAGCCCCTTTATTAAGTCTGTCCACTCTTAGTTGTTAAAACCCCAGGGGATTATTTTTTTTTTTTCCTTTAGAGTTAGTTTGATGTGAAGGTTTTAGACAAACAGCAACGTTTCTATTCTTTCTAAGTATATATTTTCCCCTCTAGTAACTAATTTATCAATCATCTATATATGTATATATCTAAGGTCTGGCCGCTAGCTGGCATAATTCACTGTAGCTTTATTGCTTGAACAGAATTTTGCCAGTTTACCCATGCTGATGTTCTGTAGACCACAGATTCAAGTGTATACAGCTACACAGAAATTATCATGCTTCTTTATTTTTGTTCTTTCTACAAAGCTGTCTGCACAAATTATCTCTTTGGCTTCCTCTGATTTACTTTAAAAGTGTTACATCAATTTTAAATGCAAATTGCAATAATTAAATTTGACCTTATAAACTATCAGATGTGATGGGAATTTCCCTTCCTGATTTTTTATCTTAAATTGGAAAGGAACCAGATCAAACAAGCAGGGAATTTCAAAGTCAAAACAAATGCCATTCATGGCTAGGGACTCAGCTACAATAACAAAAAAAACAAAACAAAACAAAACAAAAAACACCACATATGTATGTTTGTGTATATATATATGTATATATGTATAATATGTATGTTAGCCACAAACTATCCAAAATCTTTAAATCTGTGTGTAAAACTGGCAATAGCACTTTTTTTTTTTTTTTTTTTTGAGAGGGAAGAAAATCAAAACGACCCACATAGGTAGATACATATTTTCTTTCTTTAATAATGGATACTTTCAGAAACCTCCTAAGGTACTCTTCCTTCTGTCATGTTTAAAGGGTTTATTGTTTCCAGAAAAGCTTTTGCTGCTCCCTCTGGAGACTGAGCTGATCTAAGGTAATATTAATTCTGCGCCTCTCTCTTGTCGGAACTCAACTTCAAACAGAATAAATGAGATGAGAGCTGAAAGAGAGGTTATGCAAGCTGTCATCCTCCATTGTGTTGGAGGCATCAATGACTCTCAGAACAAATTAGGTGTCACTCTACTAAATCGCAGTCAGAAAGGCAAATCAGTTTATAGAAGACTTATTTTGTCTCCTGGAAAGCTCTTGCATTCAGAGCATAGTTAATCTTCCTTTTCTTTTGGTAATTTTAAAAATCCTCATTTTTTATTTCTTTTTAAACAAAGATGAAGCAGAATTTCCTTCTGATGACTCATAACATCCCCATACAATTCACACTGATTAGTTCAGTCTAATTTCTCTCTCCAAAAGAGGGAAAAGAAAAAAAAAAAAAGTCCCATAGAAATTTGTTTCCCTCCTAAAAGAGGAATGACTACATATGTTTTATTAGACTTCTTAATTGGTTTGGGGAAGAGTTCTATGATAAAAAGAGTATCTAAAGAAAAAATATTTATGAAACTTGTCAAGTATGAATCTTTCCAATTTTTCGTATCTTTTTGATTCTGTTCATTCTTAATTGACTCTCAACCTATATTAGAGGAACTAGTGCTGGTTCTAGCGCAGGTTAACTACTTGGTTAATAGTTCATCTCTGGCAGTTCCTTGAACTTTTGTTTTGTTCTGTTCTGTTGTTGTAATTTTTGTTTGTTTGTTTGTTTGCATTTTAGACTGCACAAGAAGCACATATTTCTTTTATAACAGAGTGGTGTGTAATCTTCTTGAAAGAAAAAAATTGCCATATTTAACAAGATCAAGACAAAGATAGAATACATCTCACATAAACCTAGGTATATATTCCAATTCATAATGATTATGTCTATATAAACAAGGAGTATGGTGCAAGAATAAAACAGCTAGTGCCGAGGGCTATTTTGCATTTAAAATGAATATATTTCAGATTAAATTTGGTCTAGGGCTGTGAACTAGGACTTAGTCTAGTGCATCGTGTGCTTTTGAAGAACATCTTAAGTTTTGCTTCATTTAAAAGGTTTTAAGACCCCTCTGTGATAAGAATCAAGGTACAGTTATAACTGGGGGCAGTCAGAAGATTTTCTTCAAGATCACACTCTCAACTCAAACTGAAGGGAGATGCACCATTAGTTTCTCATATACTCTAAGGTAAGAGACAAGAACAGGAGGATTTAGGTGTCTAAAATTGAAATAAGTCTCAGAAGTCACTACCTCGCTTTGTGATTGAAGCTGCAAGTGACATGGGAATTCAGCTGCAGATGATTCAGACACACAGGAACCCAGTGATGTTTCCAAAGGAAAGTCAAATTTAATTGTCTGAATTTTAGAGGAATCTTTATACTTCACAAGGGTTAGAGTGTCTATATTCCTTGCAGAAAATATGGGAAGGACTAAAGCTAGGTTGAAGGAGGCCACCCAGCTATATGAGTCCCCTAAACTTCCTAGCAGGAAATATCAAGATAAAATCAATTAAACCTCACTATCAAAAGTTATCTAAACTTCTAACCTTCTCCTGGTGCTGAACACCTAAGAGAAATCAGATTAATTAAAAAGAAACCAGAGATATTCTTACCCTATTACAGGTGACAAATTTTTTTTAGTGCCTTCATTGTGAGAGGTGATCTGTTGCCGATGCCCATCCTTCCTCCTATTTGAAGCAGGGATTTAAAATCAGATTATTATTATTATTATTGTTATTAACCAAGTGCACACACCACAGACACATTAGGTACTTTAAAAAGAGGCTTTCTGAATCACTGCTGCTGACATTTTTCTGCTTCAGGAGATAAGATGTGTACTTTTCAACCTCCTCAGGCACAGGAGGGAGCTGAACTCTGATCTCCCACATGCTGGAAGATAGATATAAGACTTGATTAGTCATAAAAACACAGTTAATTCTTTTCATTCCAGTTTTAAAAATCAAGATTTTTGCCTGAGTTTGTTTGTTTGTTCTCATTAAAGGAGAGACAGAGGGATCATGACTGAAAATCCCACCTGGTAGTAAATATATCTTTTCAGAAAAAAGTTAAAATGGCACAGTCCTGAAATGACAGCGATGTTCTTCAGTATTTCCTGCAGATTGCCTTAAGTAATGTACCACTCCTTACCCTCCCAAGCACCCAACGCTTTCTGCAGATTTTGCCACAGAATCTAGAAACCTGAAAATTAAGCTCTGTGCTAATGATCAGTGTAGAGTCAAAGAGTTGTCACATGCAAAGCCACATTCACATAGAATGTCAGAGGAACTCCATGCCTTAATGTTTGTAGAATGTAAAATGCTACTGTAAAATAATATGTCCAAGACAAAAGGAGGAAGTAGGATCAGCCTCGATGTCAGCACTCTGATACTCAAGCGATAAAATCTCTCTTTTTTTTTCTCAACACAGTGCAAAGGATCCTGAGCAGAGATGCTTGAACATAACCAAACATTTTCTATGAACATTCCTTCCAAGTACTAAACACATTTGATTTGACAGCACTCATACATCATTTGTATTCACTTTCCATTGATATTATACCAAATTATTTAACTGGCAAGATTATTTGCAGAACTAGCTCATTTTTTTAAGCTCATATTGCATAGTGTTTGGAAAGAAAAATGTTTAATATTCATAAAGGGGACTATTGACAATGTAGAAGACTTTTTTTTATGAGCTTGATTTACACACTAAAGTGATCGAACACTATCACTTTTAAACAGTGCAGCAACAGAGAGGTGATGAAACAGAAGAAAAGGACAAGCCTGAGAAGGTGGAACATCGACCTTGTCTCCGTTATTTGCATCAGGTTCTATGATCCAGCTACACTGTGTCACCAAAGTCATGGTCCCCAGTACTTTGTCTGTTGAGTTTGACTCAGTTATTTTAGTGGGCATGTCACTTTTTCTGACATGTTTTGATGCATTTAGGTCTCTACATGCAGGTTTATAACATGGGACCTTGGGCCACTATAAAGTTTTCTCCCTTAATCTAGAACTCCTAACATCAATATCAACATACATAGCATGAACATCAGCAATAACTATGCTGCATGGGTGGACAGGACATTTTTTCCCAACTGAAAGCAATCTGGAAAGCTGTAAACTCCTTTTATATACTTCTTTTAAGATAGGGAGCAAAAGGGCAAAATCACGGTTATTCCTTTTGCAGAAATGGGATAATTTCTGGCTCCTGGTGGCAGAAATAGTAGAGATGTCCTAGCAAGGACCTGTTAATGAACTAGGAAATGATGAAAAATCTTTGTTGGTAGTTCCCTCATCCTTAACTACCTAAAGAGGAAAATGATACTGTCTGTCTAAAAGTAGAAATCTGAAAATTTCTGATATCATGAAATAATTATAAACATGTTTTTCTCTTGGACGTTTCCAAAGTTTAGGTCTACCAAAGGGGTTTCTAGAGTTGTTAAAAATAAAAATAAATAAATAAAGGGAGGTCTCTTGGAGAAAGGGACTGGAACATGTTGTATTTACCACACAAACTGCATTCAAAGCAGTGAGAAAAACTGAGCATGCTGATGCTTAACCACACTTATGGTTTCACTTATTTGATGTGCTTATGAAGTGGAAATGGAAATGACATCTTACAGACATGAATGTCATTTTGCTTCCAGGTTCCCCAATTATCCCCTCCTTTTCACTGCCCTCCCACTCTCTGGTGGTGAGAGAAATATGTTTTCAGAACTGTCATTTTAAGGAATAAATACTTGAACCATCAATAACTGTATGCACTTTGCCCTAACTGAATAAAAACCTCCTTTGTGAGAAAAGAAGCAAATGATACACAGCTAAGTAGAAAGAAGCTACCTGAATGTACTTATTTCAGCTAACTACTTCTGTATTATGATAGCCTGTTTCCAGTAGATCAAAGAAACTTGGCAGTGTTGTTTTTTTCACACTGTGAGAAGCACAAACATCATTTAAATGCCCCCTCAAAATATTCATGCATCAAAAAATCCATTGAAGGCTCGGTCTATTCTCAAGCTGGCATTCAACTAACGTTGTTATATTGTTGCTACATCATGATGGAAATAACAGCCAGAGGAAAACAACAAACTGAAAAGAAGACAAGCTTTTAAAAACAAATCTAAGCAACAACAAACAAATAACACAACAACACTACTTCAAATTTCAGTAGTGATAAAATTTATTGATAATTTCTTATTTACTGATTTTGTTTACCAAAAAAAAAAAAAGGAAAGAAAAAAATCATCTTAAGTGTAGACGTCTAGGGTTCTGTTTGAAGGGTTTTTCTAACCCTCGACCCTATGTGTTCTATTTCTTTAAGATATGTTTAGCACATGGATGTGTATCTCTTCTGATGAAAGTGGTGTAGTTTCACTGAAGGTAACAATTAGCTCTTTCCTGGTTATGGACGAGTATATAAGTAGATTAAGAGTAAATGGAACTATTCTGAGCATTTACTGAGCTTTCTGCATGACAAAGAGAGAGGAATCCTACAAGTAATTATTTTGTCGAGTCATTAATGTCTTTCTGAGCTCATCTCTGAGACAGCCATCCAATTTTTACTTAGAAACTCAAGTAGACAGAGAACCTAGGTAAGTTATTATAGTACTTAGTTGTCCTTAACTAATTTTATCATTAAAAAAATATCATGATGAATGAAAAAGATGTTTTACAGAACACAGAGAGGAAATCTGTGTCACTCAATGTGACATAGCTTTGCTAAAATGATAAAATGCCCTTGGGCCTTCTAGGTTCCTGATCCAGTTTATCTACCTAACATGATTTCCCAAATCCCTTGTGCAGTCAATATGCAGGCTGACATCTCTGAAGTAAAGGGCAATCTAGTCCATCTTTCTCTTTCCATGCAGAGATACAGAATCCCTCAGAAACAATGATGTCATCATTCCAGAATGCAGGCGATTCAGTTTCTAGGCTCTACTGTACCCACAATGCCTCAGCAACCTCTTTAGCCACAAAGGCACCTGTAATCCCTGTCCACCATGTTGAACCTGAACCACAGTGCATCCAGAACAGCAGCAGTACTGAGAAAGAACAGCTAAGAAAAAACTTGACTGCAGCTTGATACCAGGAATCTGGGAAGATGTAAAGCAGGATTTCAGTCTCAAATCTATGAATATGATATCTATGTTTTCTTGATAAACTTCATTTATTAATATATACATATATGTACAGGTATATCTAAGGTATATGCCTGTGTCTATGCCTATGTCTGTGTATGAACTCTTGGAGTTAGAAGTAACATTTAGATTTTGTTCAACCTCATCTGACCATCAGTCTAGGATCAAATCCAACAGGTATGGCAGAACCCACCACCACCATCAGAGAATTGCTGATAGGAGGTAGGTATTAATTTCTCCAGGACAGGCCCTTCTTATAGCGTATAAAGTATGAACTGTGGTTTAGGCTGAGTAGGAAAATGCCTAATGAGTTTAGATGTCTATAGGTTTTGGTAATTCTGAAAAGTATATAGAACATTTTATATTTAGGTAGTCCAGATTTTCTCCAGACTTTGAGAGAACTTCTCTTTAGAATATCTTAGTGTTACTTTCCTAATGCATGTTTTGCTCTGGTGATTTCCAGCCTTGCCTTCCAACTCCCCTCCATCCTGTGCAAATGGTGCCCTGGAAAGCTCTGCAGTTTCTACTACAGGAACGTGGCATCTGGGAGCTGTGCAAACAAAGGCATTTGGTGAGCACTCAGTGGGAGCATGGCTGCCTGAATCACTTCACTGATGTCCTTTAGCACTTTCAGAATCAAATCTTTGTCTTCCTCTTGAATTCACATGAAATGCCTTGTTGGATCTCAGCCCCCTGGTCTTCATGTCTTTCAGGAAAGGCTGTGTCTATGAGCTATATTTGCAGGTTGACAGATGATTTTATACTGACAGAATCATCCAGAAGTCATCTATAGCAGATGTGCCATGTAATTACACTGTCACTGAAGGATTCCAGACATTGGCTTCATAATTCTAAGAATCCATTTCTATCCATGAGAAAATTCCCAGTTATTTTTTGTAGATATTACATTTTTCAGTCAGTTTTACTCTGATGAAAGATGTATTCCAGAAGCTTTTTAAGACAACAAAGCCAAGATTTGTCTAATCTAATGCTATGCCTCCAGCTGACACATCTTGAGCTGGGATCCTAGTCATGCATCTTTCCCTCTTTAAGAACTGTGAGGGAGAGACCTCCATTCAGATCTTAGGTTGCACAGCTCATCCACTGGAGCTGTTCTTTTATTTCTGCTGGTAAGGAAGCTTAGAGTGCAACTGGTCCTAATTTAGGGGTCTCGTTTAAAAGCCTAAACACAGAGGAGCTGAAGTCACAGACAGACAAGGAGGCTGATTTCTTTTCTTTATTAGACATCAGATATGACAGAAGTCAAAACAGAAGGTGTCAGTGTGCCAATGTTATAGTATCTGATATACTCTGCTTTGGGCATCCTCATATTCAGGACAGTTGCTTAGCAACTAGGATACAGGCTTAGGACACAGAACTCTGGGATCTTTTCTCTCAACATGATTAACATGACTTCGATAAATTACTTCACCTTTCTGTGTTTCCTCTTTCCCTTTGTACATCTTTTTATTCTGTCTCTTACCAAATGTTTCAGCAGCTTTTCTGAAGATATCACCACCTTTAAATAATGAAATTATATTCTCTGCAATGAGGTTGCAGGTACCAGAAAAGGGAATTGAGTGTCATCTCCTCTCACTACCTGTCTCTTACTAATTTCTCCTTAACTAATTTCATCACAGAAACGAAAGATCTGACATATTTGCAATCTAGGAACTGAGGTATTTCAATTGATTTTTTTTTCCTCCATGTGTGTAAATTTCAGAACACAAACCATTAAAAAAAATCTAATTTGGCATTTGGCATAATGTCAGTAGACTTTATACAATAACACTATCCAACCAGACACATTAGGGGAAGAGAATCTGCAAGACAGCATACTTTTGGCGCCGTTAAATATTCATACTACTACTACTACTACCATCAGCAAATAAAGACAGGTGGAAGAACAGTGGGGCTAACATTAGACCTTCATGAGAGCTTTCTTTGCTTGACTGATGGTTCGTAACCATTCAACATGGAGAGAGCTGCGAGGATTTGTCATCCAAGCTAGGAGCTCTGCCTGATCACCAGATGAATGAAGAGTTGGCTCCAACGTCTGTAACCCTTTGATTTCATGAAAGTTTTCTGCATCCTGATCTCACTGCAGCTGCCACCTCAGAGAACAGGGTGAGAGTAATTGTGTTGGCTTGCCTCCAAAGCCCAGAGGAGTAGTCACTTACTACTTTCCCAGATTATTTGCCAGGCAAACGGAAAGGTTAATGATGTAGAGCTTGATTACTTCGCTAGAAAGAAAGCAGCCAGTTTGATCCAAAAATCTTTATTGTGTGTGTGAGGGAGATATGTTAAAAGGGTTCAGAACTGGAATATGTTGTCTGCTCTGTTCTATCTTTGAACATGGGAGTGTTTGCCTTCTGGCAGGTATAGTCTTGCAGGAAATAGCTTTTTTGCTGTACATACATCTTTTTGCCTGAAGATTGTCCTTTAATTTTAAGACATTTACAATAGTTCTGTTGCTTAGAAAACCACTTTTCTTCATGACGTATCACTGGGAGAAACATTCGTACATCTTTGTCCCTGGAACAGATTGAATACCATTAGCTGAAATATGTGCCTATAAATACATATATTTACCAAAAAAAAATACATAAATACATGTGTGTGCGTGTGCATAAACATATATGTATATGCCATGAGCACATGATTTCTGGTGTCCATTTTGAGATA
The DNA here is from genome assembly GCF_040182565.1 of Anser cygnoides. Taxonomy (NCBI): domain Eukaryota; kingdom Metazoa; phylum Chordata; class Aves; order Anseriformes; family Anatidae; genus Anser; species Anser cygnoides. The sequence goes on along the minus strand of NC_089912.1, from coordinate 57,807,482 downwards.
AATGGAAAACAGACCTAGCAAGTCAAATACAATAACAACTTTAAACCCTTCCAGGGGCGGGGGGAGAGAGTAAAATGAGAAGGAAGGGAAGGGAAGGGAAGGGAAGGGAAGGGAAGGGAAGGGAAGGGAAGGGAAGGGAAGGGAAGGGAAGGGAAGGGAAGGGAAGGGAAGGGAAGGGAAGGGAAGGGAAGGGAAGGGAAGGGAAGGGAAGGGAAGGGAAGGGAAGGGAAGGGAAGGGAAGGGAAGGGAAGGGAAGGGAAGGGAAGGGAAGGGAAGGGAAGGGAAGGGAAGGGAAGGGAAGGGAAGGGAAGGGAAGGGAAGGGAAGGGAAGGGAAGGGAAGGGAAGGGAAGGGAAGGGAAGGGAAGGGAAGGGAAGGGAAGGGAAGGGAAGGGAAGGGAAGGGAAGGGAAGGGAAGGGAAGGGAAGGGAAGGGAAGGGAAGGGAAGGGAAGGGAAGGGAAGGGAAGGGAAGGGAAGGGAAGGGAAGGGAAGGGAAGCAGTCAAGTGAACAAATGAACAACCACACAAACTTCAACAACAACAAAACTACAAGATGGGAGTATAAAAAGGAATTATCCATGGTAAAGACAGTAGAACATATGGAGGTGCTCATACAGGCTTTTTTTTTTTTTTTTTTTTGACTCTGCCTTGCAGAAAAATTTAATATTAAAGCAATAAAGCAAAAAGAAACTTTATGAAACCACAAAAATATAAATCTTCAAGCCTTTGGTTGAAAACCAGTATATTCTGGCCCGAATAAATAAATAAATAAATAAATAAATAAATAAACTTAATCCGAAGCCAAATATACTTCTCTCCACTGTTGCTCATGGAAGTTATCATTCAGAAACATTTATTTTATATCCTTCTATTACAGTCTGATTCTTTGGCTGACCCATATTTACCGTCATACTTAGTGACTAAAAATCCCTTTGTCCCCCAAACTTCCTTCACTCAACAATGTGTTCTGTTTGGTTTTACATTTCATTGAATTTAAGGTTAAGAGTTGATGAATAAGAAATGTGTAATATTTTTTTATCTCTTTTCTGTTGATTACTTTCAGTCTAACACTTCATAGCAATATGTGGGTAGATTTAGATGACTTTAGGAATTTTCCATCCTTCATTTTTAAAATTATTACATGAATAAAAAAAAAAAAAAAAAAAAGTTTGACTTCAAAATTTAAACTTCAAGTAAGCTGTGGTACATTAATTTTATTGATTTTTTGTTGTTGGTGATGGTTTGGTGCAGTTCTCTCTTGTATTTCAGTCTTTCCTGTTAACTAAATTCTCATTAAAATATTACATTTTAAAATTTCTCCATCTTAAGGTTATACAAATATTTTTTATTGCAGTTTAGCCCAGGCTAAAGGTGTCTGTACTGTATGCATTCCTCAACATACTTGAAGACCTATATCTTGGGGACCCACCATGGCCCACCAGACTCAGGGCAGGTGTGATCTTTGTTTTGACGTCTTGGCTCCTTAGTTATTCAGACCTGAGGAAAAACAAAGGAAAGATGGTGCAGGAGAAGACGTTACACCTTAAGCCTTGTGCAATATACTGTAAAGAGGTAACCAAGAGTATGTGAAGGATAAGACTTGTAGCACATACCTGCTATGAACAGAGATACAGACAGTGATATCAGCACATGGTATTTATGTTCGTGAATGCAGTTTCAGTTCAGTTCTCACCCAGGGTCTCCTGATAAATTTAATCCAAAGTGCTTCCAGAAGTGTGTTGCACAGGAAAGGGCTCTACTCCCATTTCCAGTACACAGAATCCCACCCTGAGTCCCACAAACCTTTTCACAGTGAACTGATCCAGATGAAAAAGAACCCAGGAAAACTTCTTATATATATATATATATATATATATATATATATATATATATATTTATATTTATATTTATATTTATATTTATATATATATATATTATATATATATGACAATTATTTGACAATTATTTTTGATTTAATTCAGTAAAAACAAAACAAAACAAATATTTATTTTACAAACACACATGTACAGTCTACTATGTGTAGTCTTGAATTTTGTTTTAGACTCATTTTGTAGAAAATATCAGAAATCTGATATTCTCTTGCAGTATGGGGAAACTGTTTTCTACCTGATCTGAGAAGATAGTAAAATAAAATGCAATTTTTTCAGCCAGTATTTAAAATACAAGATGATGAATATCTGCATGAGTGTTTTGAGTTCTGGTGGGGGAGAAAACCTCACTAAAAAGAACCAAAACACAGGACAAATCCTTTATAAGGAAGAGGATGGCGCTGCTCACAGCTCTCAGCAACTGAGATAAGAGGGAGATTTTTTCTAAAGTAAAGGTCTAAAGACCAAGATAAAAAAGGCCTTTACTCATAAGCAAGAGAGATACCAGTGGGAGAGTAGTGAGTGAGGAAAGAATTCAGGACAAATGTCTCAAAGCAGTTACAGAAAGAACTCTTAATAAATAAATAAATAAATAAATAAATAAATAAATAAATAAAAAATGCTAAACAAAACACAGAAAATATTTTGAAAAGCTGAAGGGACAAGGAAGATGCCATCAAAGTTGCCTAGAAGTCAAGAGCTGCCAAGTCAAGGCTGGCTTTAAAAAATGAAAAAGTCAGAAAATGTCGTTCTTCCTAAACATCTACTGAGGCCCAGGGGCACAACAAAAGAAACCACTACAGCTGCATGGGAATTGTTAAATTCTTGTTCTCATGCTACGTATCAAACTCCTTTCTCTCTGCTTCCCTAATTCATGTGTCTGCACATGGAGGTAATCCAGACACTGAAGAGACTTTCACGCTAAAATATTAGTTAGGAGGCAACACTCAGCTCTTGATGGGAAGATGAATATATATATATATATATATATAAAGCTCAAAATCCAGAGTAAAACATGAGAAAACTAGGGGCTGAGATGAGAAGGTAGTAGACAGAGAGAGAAAAAATGAGGCCAGTTTTCTAAAACATGGGAGTTTAGTAATTATCCCTAGATCTATAGCTTGAAAGCAGACAACAAAGATGAATATCGTGCCATCTGAAATAAATGTAATCCTATCATTTTGAGTAAATAATGTTTTGAGGTTCCACAAAGCAGAAACTCAACTGAAAAACATTCATGACTAATTTTTGCAACAGAAATGATGAAGTGTGATTTGTGTTGCGAGAGAAGGGTGTGTGTGTGTGCATGAAATGCTTATATTTTTATATAATTGACATCAAATAGGGTTCTGCCTGGTCTCCAGAAACCAGATCAGAATATCTGTGGTTTTTCTGAGCTAGTTTAACAGGGCACTGAAGAAATACGTGAGAAAGCAAGAAAAGGTGTCACCTTGAACAGCTGATGACAGCAAGAACTCCCTCTGTTTACTTACCTGCATGTCTTTCTGCTCTTAGCGCTCACCACACCTATGGAATAAGCTGTAGCACTTTTGAAAACGTTGTGGCTTATTATTTGCTGCTGAAAACCCTCCCAGTGGTTCAAGTATGCCAGGATTTCTTTTCTTCTCAGAAAGAGTAGTCAGGCATTGGAATAGATTGCCCAGGGAGGTAGTGGAGTCACCGTTCCTGGGGGTGTTCAAGGAAAGTTTGGACATGGTGCTTAGGGACATGGTTTAGTGGGTGATATTGGTGTCAGAGAGATGGTTGGACAAGAAGATCTTGGAGGTCTTTTCCATCCTTAATGATTCTATGATTCTGTGATTCTCTGATTTAAGACAACCCACACTTTCAGCAGGTGCTGTGCTGTGCTGTGAATGGGGAAGCTGGGAGCAGCTGTCACAGAAACAGCTGCAGGTTTGTGATGTTACTCAGGGATCCTCCTCTGCAGAAGTTCTCCAGGGGCTGAATTCAGCAGATTTACAAGTGCTTTTTGTCTCTGTAGTGTCTTCCTTGTGCTTTCCTGTAAGCCATACTGGTTTCCAGGGAGTAAGTCTTCCTTAAAAAGGGGGAGGAATATGGTATTCTTATTCATTCATTATCTTTGTTTTACCCCTGCTAATTACTCCTTTGGTACTAAACTGAGCAGAACATTAAAGCAATTGTCCTTACTGGACAGAGAACTCAAGTGAGTTAACCTGCCAGAAAGATATTCTGGAGGTCTATTCCCTTACGGGAAACACCATCTTTACTCCTTTAAATGAAGGCAAATATAAAAGAGTACCAATGTCAATACTTTCTGTATTTCAGATTTGATTTGTAACATTCGAAAGGATTGGGACAGGTTGATTCAGGTCTTAAATTCAAGTATTAAAAAAAATAACCTTTTCAGAGCTTGACATTAGTCCCAATCTCTCTTTCTCATTTCCATTCTCATCTTTAAAGGCAACGAATTTGATGCAGTATTTATTACTCCAAGTGGCAATAAAGGATGCTTCATAACCGCCTGTGAAAACAGGGAAAAGAAGTGCAAGCAAACACATTGTTTACATGCAGAACGGATGTTGGATAGAGGACTTCAGAATTTCTATTCTGCTGATCCTGTTCCTTCTCTTATTTGTCTTTCCTTCATAAGCTCACCAGAGTGTCACTAAGTATATGCTTAAATGTGCTTACAGCCTCCAGGCATTACCCTACACCTAATAATCCCAAAGAAAATACGTTGCATGACTGGTACAAAGCAAGAAAGATAGCCTGCCTTCATCTAAGGTAATAAAAAGGGCTCATGCAGATTTAAGAGAATACAGAATTTCACTGCAGATGTTCACAGTTCTTTCAGTTATGGTAATGTTATTAGTAGCAGGTGTAACACTTGTATATTAAAATCTCTCTTTTAATAAGAAAATGTTCACATGATTGGCATCAGACAATAAGAGCAAAATAAAGACAATAAAAATGGTTATAGACTTAAAAGCCTCTTGTATAGTACTTTTATCAATAATTCTCAGTTTCCTGCAAAAGAACTGATAATCATTATGTCTGCTTTGCACATGAGGAGTCTGAGGTTAGTTTCACTGGTTTACCCAGCCAGCTCCACTCTTTAAAACAAAGAACATTACCACAGCAAATAGCAAAGATTACTCTTGTTTTTCAGACCATAACATCTTTTGACTTGCTTAGGATGCCAGCAGGCTAACATTAAAACTCTTGCCTGTCCAGACCAATGTTTTATTTTCAATAGAAAATAAACCAATAAAATAATAAACCAAATTCATTGTGGTCTCTGCTGCCTTGAAGGAATCAGAGGCAGTACTCAGTGTTTATAGTGCTACTCGGTAGAGCACGGTGCCAAATGGTCACATTTTCCCATTGCACATCAGAAATGAGCTAACATCCAAAGCAGATGAATGAAAAGGAGTGGTAAGATCTTTTTTTTTTTTTTTTTTTTTTTTTTTTCCTGAATTGTGGGATCAGAGCAGGCAGGAAGAGACACACACTGAAGCAAGCTAGACTTTTCCATTTGTCCAAGAAATAGTGCAGTGTCTCACTGCACTATTGCATTACATGTGAGCAATTCAATCTCCAATAATTCTATGATTTCTTTTTTGCTTGTTCATTTTATATATAAAACTAGATTATTTGTGATGAAAATGTGATGATTCATTAACATTTTTACCAAAAAATGCAGCTGTTTGCTGAAAAAAAAATAAATAAATAAAAAAAAAGGCCTGCTATCAGCTAATCACAGAAGCTGTCTTGATTTCTGACCAATGTACTAAAACTTGAGGAGCAGAATGAGCATGTGCATGTATGTGTGAGTGAGAAAGAGGGCTCTTTTGCTTATTTTTATGTTTCTAGCTTGGGTGCTATGAATTACGTCATTCATAAATATTATGATCCTGAATCACTTGAAATGAACCATATAAACACCTGTGAATACCTTCATGAGGTTACTAACCAACTATTCAGTTGTTATGCTTTAGGAGGATTTCCTTGTTCTTTCTCATTAGGATCAAGAATTCCAGATTTGATTTCTCATACTGAAAGTTTCATTGAAAACAATTTGCTACCAGGAAAAAAAAGAATAAAAATAAAAAATGTTGGGCTTTGGCCAATAGACAGTTTCACAAAACACCCCTATTAGTTTGCAGTAAACAGCTAGCTGGCCATGTTGTTCAGTATGTACAGAGAAACCCAGTTCCTTTGACAGTTAAACAATATATTCCTATGACTTTTTTCCATATTTTCATAATAAGATTAGCCAGATCTATAAAAGAACAATTACATCACCATAAAAAATTTCAAGTTTTGATCCTATAAATTTATTTGTTGGATTCATAAATTATCATTATTCCCCCAAACACTTTTTTTTTTCTCTCTCTTTTTTTTTTCCCCCTTTGAAGTATTTTTTTATTGGTTAGTTAATTTATTTATTTTTCTTTGTTTGTTTAGTTTGGTTTTGGTCTTTTTTGAGAGCTGTGCAACCTTGGATGATGAGGCTGATATGTACCAAGTTTTAGTACACGTAGCATGTATTTGTCTCTGAAGTCTGAGAGCATGTGAGTCATCATAATGGCTTTAGGTTGTAAGTAACTTCAATGCTGAAAACATTAAACCACAAAAACTAGTTACCCTTGTAATAGTCCATTTACCCTGGAGAAAAAAAATATATAACTAGATGAAATCTCTTTTAATAACTAGGAAAGATTATCATGGACAATTCATTGCGTCTGGCAGACACTTGTAGACTATTTCCTAGAGGATTATTAGGCCTACATCTTTATGAATAGCTGTGTGTATTTATTATTATTTTATTTACAGCCATACTGCAGTTCACTTTCTTAAGATACAAGGCAGGAGGGACTGTGACCAAAAAGCTAGACATCTAACCATAGACAGACAGAGGAATAGAGGTTAGAGGAAGGAGAATAACAAAAGGCAATATAAAGTCAGATCAGTTCACAATTAACAACACAGAATCACAGAATCATCTAGGTTGGAAGAGACCTCCAAGATCACCAAGTCCAACCTCTGACCTAACACTAACAAGTCCTCCACTAAGCAATATCACTAAGCTCTAAATCTAAATGTCCTTTAAAGACCTCCAGGGATGGTGACTCAACCACTTCCCTGGGCAGCCTACTCCAATGCCTAACGACCCTTTCAGTAAAGAAGTTCTTCCTAACATCCAACCTAAACCTCCCCTGGTGCAACTTTAGCCCATTCCCTCTCGTCCTGCCACCAGGCACGTGGGAGAATAGACCAACCCCCACCTCCCTACAGCCTCCTTTAAGATACCTGTAGAGTGCGATAAGGTCGCCCCTGAGCCTCCTCTTTTCCAGGCTGAACAACCCCAGCTCCCTCAGCCGCTCTTCGTAAGACTTGTTCTCCAGACCTCTCACCAGCTTTGTTGCCCTTCTCTGGACTCTCTTGAGCACCTCCATGTCCTTCTTGTGGCGAGGGGCCACATACAAGCCAGGATGCTGTTGACCTTCCTGGCCACCTGAGCACACTGCTGGCTCATATTCAGCCGACTATTAACCAATACTTCCAGGTCCTTCTCTGCCAGGCAGATTTCCAACCACTCATCTCCCAGCCTGTAGCGCTGCTTGGGGTTGTTGTGCCCCAGGTGCAGGACTCGGCACTTGGCCTTGTTGAACTTCATACAGTTGGCCTCAGCCCATCGGTCCAGCCTATCCAGATACTCCTGCAGAGCCTTCCTACCCTCAAGCAGATCGACACACGCACCTAACTTGGTGTCGCCTGCAAACTTACTGAGGGTGCACTTGATGCTCTCATCCAGGTCATCGATAAAGATATTAAAGAGAACTGGCCCTAGTACTGAGCCCTGGGGGACTCCATTAGTGACCGGCCTCCAACTGGATTTCACAGTTAACAACTTTAACATTATTTTCCCAGGAAATCAGCCTTTATCATTAATTGAACCTTGAAAGTTTATTTGGTCTGTATGGTATCGATGATTGTAGAATCATAGAATCATTCAGGTTGGAAAAGACCTCTAAGATCATCTAGTCCAACCCTTAACCTTGTACTAAAATCCACCACTAAACCATGATACTAAGTTCTAAATCTACATGTTTCTTGAATACTTCCAGGGATGGTGACTCAACCACTTCCCTGGGCAGCCCATTCCAATGCCACACAACTCTTTCAGTAAAGAGAGGTGCTTGGGAGAAAAGCCCAATCCCCACCTCACTATAACCTCCTAAATGATACCTCTGAGCCCACAACTTCAGAAGGCTTGTGTTATTGTGAAACAAAGGGGATGTTGGCTGAAAATGGACCACTTTACAGGCAAGAAAGTAAGCAAAAACTCAGAAAGGATTGAGACATCTCAAGTGCTGATGTGGGTGACAGGTAAGAGAAGGGAAACCTTGAATTCAGCAGGAAAAGCATAGATAGGGATTTTACACATCTAACTTGGGACTGGAGGTTTTTCTCCAAGAGGCATGTATCTCAGTGGAGCACTGAAGAGCACTGCCACACAGAAACCTCTTTGGGTACATGCCACTTAACATCATTTACCAGCAAGTGCTGAAATAGAAGAGAACTTAGGTTTTCTTTTCTTAACAGAAAAGCTGAATTACAGAAATAGAAATACTTTGTTGTCTTGTCAACAGTAGATAAAATATAAGTTAAAGTGCAAGGGAGATATAGTAAATAAACTGCAATTTGTATTCTGTACTGTAAGATGAAAGGCAGTTTAGCTGCCTAATAATCTCATTCTAAAAATCTATCACGAAAGACAAGTGACTATGGGCCTGAAACAAAAAATGTAGCTTTTAAAGTTTAATTGGCAGCTTCAGCTACCCTCTTCAGGGACTGAGTTCATCCTGAATATCATGGTGATCTGTGCTACATCCACAACAAATATAATGCACATTATTAGGTAAAATGATAAAAAGTGGCTGTTGATACTGGCAAGTATCATCACTGTCCATCTAGATGGTCAATTTCTTGTGTGAATCATGCCAAAAATATGTCTCAGAGGGAAACCTGAAGGGATGTAACAACCTCATGTTTCAATTCAGAGGGAGATCTCTGTGCATAAGGCTTCATGGAACAAGTCACAGGACATCTGCATGGATAGGTGATCAAAGAAAACATTTTTTAGAAGAAAAGATGAAGAGCAGAAATAAGGATAATTTTGCTAGGGAAGCAGACATTCATGAAAAGATTCAGTAAACAATCATTTTTGTCAGCTGGATCATAATATCACAGAATGGATGAGGATGGAAGGGACCTCTGGATGTTGCCCAGAAAACTTGCCTTAGCAGCTCACCTTGCACATCCTGGAGGAAATGCTGAGATTTCTGCAGCTGTATACAATGGAGAAACATCAAAGATAAAGATCAGATCCTAAGCCTGGTAAGAGTGGTAGCCTTATTGGAAGGAAGAGAGGCAAAAGGGAGAGATGAACACCATGGAAGATGTAATAGCTTTCTTTTTCTTTTTTTTTTTTTTTTTTGTGGCTACATGGTTACAACATTATGCTGGTGAGGTTACACAGGGTGGCAATGGTGCTTTTTGTTTATGAATCATAGAAAGAAATGTCAGAAGGACTGCTGAATAATGTGGAGTCAAGAAAGACAAATTAGAAGTGGAGGAAAATCCCTATAGTTCTTGATTACAAAGGATGTGCTGGGTGAATGTTACAAACAGCTCAGGAAAAGGATGCAAATGAAAAAGAAACAAAGCTACAAGGCAGAGCTCCTTATAGAAAAAGAGGATGAAGCTGTGTCCCTTATAGTTCTGTGAAATAGTGAAAAACCAATTTCCACGTAATGCATGAAAAATTATAGCTACATGCTGCACCACAGAAACCCAGGAAAACTGGAAAACAACTTGATTTTCTATTTACTGAAGTAAAACTCTGAGCAAAGTTGGTGATCAGAGAGAATTCTTGCTAACTTACATAATTGTAGAATGCCAGTGAATTAACCATTAACATTTTGCTTATCAAATAGAGAGAAAGAAATCTGGATAACTAAGAATGATCCCAGCTTTCTATAGAAAGGTAGAAGGCACCTCCTTGTAGGCTGGGAAAAACTGGAAGAAACAAGCTACTGTAGTAAGACTTCATCCTCCAGCTTCTGAGGGGGGGCCTAGCATGACGGATGAACAACACAATGAGCTCTACACAGAGAGTGAAGGCAGAAAGTGCAACTGTGGAGGTGGCACAGAGACCTGAGGAGTGGTATCTGGCTTTGTAAAAGACTTTTTACCTGGGATAAGTTGGGTGCAGTACAGAATCTCCCTTGTCTCATACTGGCTTGCCTTAGGAGCACTTAATTTACAAGAAAAAAAAAAAAAACAATTTTCAACAGCTATAGATCATGTTAAATTGAGTTGAAATTCTGAGTCATTATTAAATATCACAGAGATTGATCACATCTTGCTTTTTTTTTTTTTTTCCCTGAAAATAGATAACTATCATTGAAGTAAAACCTCATATTTTAGTTACCCTGCCCTTGGAACCGTTAATTGATCTGGTTAAATACCATTGATTCAACTCAATTTCTTCACCTGGAAAACAAAGAACCCATCATATATGGCAATGCTTTTGCACGCATGATCAGGCATGAACATATACTCTCTCCAGAGTCAGAAGGTCAGTTCAGAATACTCAAATCCAAAATAATTTAAATGAGTTCAATGAAATAAAAAATAATAATAAGAAGAAGAAAATACTGTTTTCCAAGATACATATTATTCCTGTGTGTTATAAAAGGATTAAGGCTTTGGCTGCAGCCACTTGTGTTGGACATGTTGTGTTGGGCAATACAGCCAAGGAAAGTAGACCCTGGCCCTGTTGTGTTGATGCAGGCTCCAGGAATGACTTGCAGGGCCTGGTTTGAGCTCCCTAATCTGTCTGTGTTTCTCAAATCAGTGTTGGTGTATCTGTAACGCTAATAGCTACAGGAAATGCTCCTGACCAGGTTGTCGCTGTTTATGTTTTATTGTTTTTTTGTTTGTTTGTTTACAAGAATCAAAAAATCACATCTGTCTGACCTGAATTATTTATGAATTATTTATATAATTTATTATTTATATTATTTATATTTATTTATATTTATATTATTTATTATTTATTATTTATGACCAGATTATTTATCTATCTGATAAATAATCCAATGTGGAATTTGTGTCTGTCTTGTTGTCTTGTAAAAAGAATTTTACTTTCAAATCACACTACATAGTCTTTACCTGCAGATTACAGCCAAAATCTGCATTAGACATCTAGGTTAGCTGGGAAATATTATAAACTATGCTGATAACCAGGCCAAAAACCCTGGTCTAGAAGTCTTCCATTTTCCTCCCTTGGAAACCACAGCCTTTCCCATTCTTGAAAATTGCTCTGAGTGTTTTGGATAGTGGAGTATGATTTTTGAATATTTCCAGTTCACTTCAGTAAGAAGTAACCTTCTCCTACAAGCTGCTTGGTTTATTTCATGTTATAAAGGATGTATTCTCAACCTCAAACGGAAATATCTCTATTAGCATGCTTAGTCATCCATGCATAGTTAATTAACCATGCTGGTTAATTATTTATACTAATTAAAGACAGAAGCCTTGAGCTATTTGCAACTTGCCAAAGGATTTTTGTTGTTTTTTGTTGTTTTCATCATCCCTGAATGAAGTCATCTTAAGGGTTTGAGGGACTGCTCTCTGAAAAGCATTTCTCGATGCTATATGGACAGACTGCAGATGGAAGTACTGTTAGATGCATTCCAGAGTGTTCATTCAGTTTGGTGTTACCACACATGATTATTTCACCAGACTAAACTTCGGAGTCTTCTCCAGATTTCCAGTTGGAACAAAGGCTTTGTTTATGATTGCAGTTTTCATACTTCTGTTCTGTAAGGCAATATTGTTATATGAGGCTTTATTTTTAATGCAGAAAGAATAGACAGGAAACATTTCCTAAGGGGGAAAAATGTCTTTTTTTGGTCAGTACCCGAGCCAGATAGTGCATTATATTCCACCAGGAATGAACAGAAAAGCTCTTCCTGCCACTGCTGCTCTTTTTTTTCACCTTCTTGAATTGCTGATGCTTATCCAAATGCCAGCTGACACTGAGAGGGATCATTTTGGACTAGGATGCTGAAATATGCTTTGATGTCCTTACATGTTTTGTATAAGCTCCAAGTCCTTTGTGCCTCACAGCAAAATCACTGCCATGCCCTATGCAGTATGCAAACAATATGTGTCCTTTCCTTCTTGATGTTTGCCTAGCAAAATACATTCTGGGAAAATGATTTTTTTTTTCCATTTTAATTTAGGTTATGTTTTGATTTGGGCTGGGGGTAGTGTGTTACGTTTTCTTTTTTTTTTCTTTCTTCTTCTTTTCCTAGGAGGACAGCAAGGAATTGCTTCATTTCTTCCATGTTCCTTTATCCAAAACAATTAAAAAAATAAAGACTTATAAAATATGTTATTTTCCCTTTCTCTTCTTTTCTAAAGAGTAACTAATAAATCAAAATTGAACTTCTTTTAGGATCAAAATGTTCAACAACAAAAGGCCTATTAGATAGGAATCTGGAAATATTATTGGTCTTTGATATACAATTCCAAACATTGAATGAATACAATCTATATGTCCCGAATTCCTGAGACTGAAAATCTTCCTTTGAACACACTGAGAGCTAAATGTTTTCTCATTGCTGCCTGAAGTTATGCCAGGATTACACAGGTCATCTGTAAAACCTTTGTGTAACATATCTAAGGCAAAGCACCAGCATTACCCCATCACTAAACTGACCTCTCTCTTTTTTTTTTTAAATGACAGAAGGCCTCAAGTGTCCCAGTGAACTGATCCTTGGTAAATCCATTGTAAAGAGATGGAATTGTTACACTGATTTCTATATGAGAAACTAAGTTATATGAAAAACTAAGTCTCTGGAAGGTTACAGGACTTCTTTCAAGCCCACAAAGAAAGTTCTAGGAAAGGTAGCTTTCTGTATCCCAAGCCAGACCCTGCAAAGCCAGCCCACAGGACTCCTTGACATGGACTGGTTTTACAGCTACTGTGGGGGAAAAAAATATCCAACCACTTTTCCCACTAAGAAAACATTTTTAGCACATTCCAACATTCATCCACCAAACAAAACTTATTTACATATCCACCACACACAGTAATTTCCCACTGAAGTTACTCTGTACGTGTTCAAGACTTTTTGAAAGAGTAGAACTTTACCTAATTGCTTAAATAGCGATTTCACTTGTTAATTTTAGCTACTTGTTAAAACAACAACAAACAAACAAACAAACAACAACAACAACAAAAAAAGGTCAATAAGCTTTATTCTGCCTGAGATTAGAGACCAAGAAACTCTATTTACTCCTTTCCCCTCAGCAAACTGTTGCTAACTGTACCAGACTGACAGTTCTGAAACGTGGTCTAACTTTGTCATGCAAGGTCTGTAGCTCTCAGTAGGCAACCAGGCATCATCAGTTCTGCCCTTTTGCATGTGCTATTCTGAAAGAAGATTGATTATAAATATATTGTTTAGGAAGGAGGCTTGGACTTCTCAATTTTTCCCAATGCTCTATCAGTATACATGTTTTCCTTGCTCCCACTAACACAAAGTGGAATTAGTAGCACCATTACGTAGTGTTTAAGCATTACAAGTTTTTGCTTTTATTTGCCTACAACTGGCCTGACTGAGGGTTGATTCAAGTGGAAATGGCAAAGGGCTACTTAGCTTGTAGTTGTACTGTAGATGTACAAGAAAACTGAGTCTGTACAGTTATTTGTACTGTCTTGAATAGGTATTCCTTGAGGGCTCAGAGACTGATTTTGAAATTTTACCATTGCCTGAATATAGTTTCCTGTGAGTGAGCTACATTTCCTGTTTGGAAAATGTCTTACACCTCAAAAGATAAAAAGGAAGCTTAGTTCTCATATTTGCTAGGCTTGGCTATAAATAAATAAATACTCATGTGTGGTGGCATTGTAATGGGAGAAGGGGTCAAGAGAAAAACCTTTGGTTATCTGTATCATTATATTTAAAAATGTCATATGTAGAAATTATTGGAGTAAATTTTCACTCATTTTGTGTGTAATGAATATTTTAGTTGTTTTATGCATACAGAACTACGCCCACAAATGCCTGTTTAATGACCTGCAGCTAATGAAAATCGAAGCAATGAACATGCCATCTCTGATCCTTTCAAGCTTTAAATCCTATATTGTTTCTCTGGAGGAATCTGTTAGTGATTTCTCAGAGTCCAAGTAAGAAGCAGTGATAAGCCCTTTCCTCCTGGGCATGTTTTCTTTATCATTACTTTTACCACACTATTGTATCATATACTGCTGTGGACACTGAGAGTTTGATCCTTGCATCTCAGGGGAACATTTGCACATCAGAGCAAAAGAGTACACCATCCAACAGACAGTGTTTTACACCTGCTTTGTTTGAACAGGGGCAAATGTTAAGACAATATACAGCAAGAAGCATTGGGCACAGTAATTTTACAGAGCTTAAGAAAGCAAACATTTGGGAATTCTGCAGGCACTGCCTAAAATACTTATCTGGAAGTTGAGCACCTCTTAGTCTCTAATATATTTATCTACAAAACAGCCCTGAGAGACAGGAGAGTGCTGTTATCCTTGGTTTATGCTTGAAGAGCTAAAAGGCTAAGACCTAGTCTAGAAACAGATTTTGTTCCACTTTATCTATCTGTCAGGGGAAATATAAACACACACACACACACACACACACACACATAGTGCAACAACTTTATTCTTTTTTTTTTTTCTTTTAAGGGAAAAATAATATATATTGTCATATACACGTTAATGGGTGTATTTGCTTAACATTGTCAGTGTTATTTGAATAGGGAAAGGATGGAAAAGCAGATCTAATATCTTAACTGCTGAGCCTTTTTTGTTCTTCCTTTGGGCTTTCCTATCCTAAAACATAAAGACTATCATCATGTTCCCATGATTTCCCTTGATTTTTTTTCTTTTTTATTATTATTTTTTTATGTTGTCTTGATTTTTATTTTTTATTTTTCCTTATAGGGATCATGTTTTACTATCAATGTACAATATTAAATCTATGAATGAGTTCAAAGTCCTACATCTCTGGTTTATATCTTTTTCTGTATGTGTATGGGCACAACCACATTCCTGTCTGCTAAGACCATGGCCTTCCTCATTATTTTGGAGAGACCAGTTTATAGGAGACATAATAATATGATCAGAAACCAGGAACTGTCAAAAATGAATTTACAAAAAGGCTCTGAAAACATGTTTGATATTAGCTTGAAAGCCAGAATAAGAGGAGAATACATCGAGGAAAACTTATTCAAGAAATAAAGCTGAAATCTTAACAGACACAGTAAGACAGAGACATGTAGTGAACTAAGCAATTACATCTGCCTAATGGAGACATGAAAATTCAGGTATCAAACTTGCTTTGAGAGCGTTTTCAGTGTGGGGATATAGAAACAGAGTCAGTGAGGCTGTTTGTCTCAGGAACATAAATGCCGCTAAACTACAAGTACTGTAGCAATCCAGGAAAGGCAAGGGCAAGGCAAGGGCAAGGCAAGGGGAAGGGCAAGGGCAAGGCAAGGCAAGGCAAGGCAAGGCATTTAGAATGGAATGGAATGGAATGGAACAGAACGGAACGGAACGGAACGGAACGGAACAGAACAGAACAGAACAGAACAGAACAGAACAGAACAGAACAGAACAGAACAGAATAGAACAGAATAGAATAGAATAGAACAGAATAGAATAGAATAGAATAGAATAGAATAGAATAGAATAGAATAGAATAGAATAGAATAGAATAGAATAGAATAGAATAGAATAGAATAGAATAGAATAGTTCAGCTGGAAGGGACCTTCACAGATCATCTAGTCCAACCAAAATGTACAGATTGCCTGGAACTGGGGAAAAAAAAATAAAAAGAGAAAAGAAAAAAATAGATATGGGATACTATTATGCTTTTATTGGGCAGAAAAATGTTTTTCATTTAGCTGTGATAAAGTATCAGGAGAACAGATTAAACAGCAGCAATCTGGTGGTTTATACTGCGAGACAAGGAATGTGATGGGCCACGAGTTTTTGTGTAGGTCAGATCCTTGTTTTTCAGCAACTCTGGTATCCTTGACAAACTTTACTGATAATGTAGGATGTTTTTGTCCTGAGGCTTTTCAGGTTGGTTTGTTGACCCATATGCTTGTGTCTGGCTTTGTTTTCTGTTAAAGCTGTGGAGAAAAGAATGTCCATGCCACTGGCTGCATCTCTGTAACATCAAAAAGGAAGTACAAATGTTCTTTTGTACAATTATTTATGTTTTGTGGAATAAAGAGTTTGAAAATTAGTATTATTTGAATCTGAGTTTATGAAATCAGTAGTTTTCTAGCACACTGGGGAACACCCTTTTTTCCTGCACCCAGTGGCTGGAAAGCCAATCTACAGCTTCTCCCTTTGCCACAGGCTCCTTGGGGGACTGTGGGCCAGACCCTGCCTCAGATTATCTCTGTGTCCACATTAACACTTTTAAAAGTTTTGTTTTGTTTTTGTTTTTGTTTTTGTTTTTGTTTTTGTTTTTGTTTTTGTTTTTGTTTTTGTTTTTTGAGATGGAGCTATATGGATTTCAACAACTTCTTGTTCACAAACTTCTCTGCCTGATTCAGTCTCACACCAAATATTCTGAAGCAGCAGAACCTTTGAAACATTTGAGGGATGTTTAAAGTTCACACGTATGAGTGTCCAAAGTAAAAAATAAAAAAATAAAATAAATAAATAAATAAATAAATAAAAAACAGACCCAGACCCAGAACACCAGGAACAGTAAGTTTGACAAGGACTTCTGTTAAAACAACAAAAAAAAACAAACAAAAAAACACTGGAGAACAAATATGAAATCATAGAGTGATAGAATCATAAAGGTTGGAAAAGATCTCTTCCACCTCTCTGATCACCCCATTCCAATGACTGACATGCTCTTTCTGAGAAGAAATGTCTCTTAATTTCCAAACTAAACTTCCCCTGGTGAAACTTGAGGTCATTCCCTCCTGTCCTATTGCTAGTTACCTGTGAGAAGAGGCTGACCCCCAGCTCCACACAACTTAATTTCAGATAGTTTTAGAGAGCAATGTCTGATTTAAGACAGATTTCTTGGTATTCTAGCAGTGGCAGACATTACTATCTTCCACTTTCTTTTTTTATGATCATATTAGCAACACATTCAAATTGTTTCCTCATTCAGTTAGTTGCATTGCATAAATCCCATCCTAAAGAACACATGATTACTGCCCAAATGTTCTTCTGCTTGTTTGGTTTGTATTAGCTCACTGCCCCTCCACAGTGTGGGAACACAGTAATCTGAGAGAAATGCATGGAGACAGCTTCTAGCCACTAAAGAATTATGTAAAAATCTCTTGAGCAATAAATGTATTGGAATAAATGTCCTGGCAGCATTTCAGTGTCCTGAAATAAGTCTGTTTCCCCGGCAATTTCAACCTTAGTCTCTAGATTAAGTTTGATGTGGCATTTTTATTTCCTAAAGAATTAAGTGAGAACACTCTGGCCATCTCTCTTGTGTCTTATTGGGTATGCTAGGACTTCACAGAGGATATGGACAATACCAATACTTTTATTCTAATGCAGGATCACTGACCATAAGGATAAATCTTTCTTTCAGATTTATTTTTTATCTAGTTTATGTTTGTTTACTTTCTTCTTTCACTTTCTTCTTTCACTTTCTTCTTTCACTATGAATATAAAAAATACTCAGTATTTTGAGTATTATTCAGTAGTTTCCCACAAAGCTCAACAGAGAAGATATTTGATTCTCTACAACCTAATTTATTCCCTAAATAAATGAAATTTGACACAGATTTGACATCATGAAAACATTATGGATACATACACACCACTGAATTCATCTACCCTCCTGTTTCACTTCAGTGGTCCAGTGTGCAAATTATCCACATGTGCTAGTTCAGACTGGCTTTGATCTAGAATGAGCCAATTAGTTCCCTTGGCTGGCAAAAGCAGTCATGAAATAGAGCAGTGTGCTTCAGATCCCATAGCCTACGGATCAAATAAATGTAAGCTAGTCAATGCCATTTAGGCTAAGATCCATGATGGTTTATATGATGTGGATAACAGACATACGAATAAACAGCCTGGTTATTCCTGTTAATAGGACCTTTTTTGATTCTAGATTTTAAAGTCATACAAAAGTAAGAGTTATTCTCCTTTCTACCCATATAAAGGTAAGGAGGGAAAAAAAGCAATAGATTAAATACGTTGGAAGAAGAAAATGCTCTGAAACTGTTTTTTACTTACCTGATGCATCTTTCTAAGTTACCTCAGTATTTTCCTGCATTGTTGCCACAAGCAGATTTATTTGGATAAAAGAAAACCCAAAGTATTATTATTAGGCAAATCCATCCTGTGTTTACTTTTTATAATATAAAATAAAAATTAAAATAAAAGATTTAATCCATAAAATGTTCAAACTTTAATGAGTTCAGGTCTGTACTAGCCAGGAGTGATTTGTTATCCCAAATCCTTGTGCCATCATATTAATGACTGCTTGCACCAAGGGACACCCAGGGTAATCCCCCATCTCCAGCAATGTCATCTCTGTGGTGATTGCTATGTAATTAATCCAAGACTGATGCTGGAATGAGGACATTGTAATCTGATGCACAATGAAACTTATTAATGGTGTCCTGCATAATTTATGAGATTTACTCATTCCAATGTAGATATAAGCACAACATGTAAACTTTTTTTTTTTTTCTCTCCATTAAGTATATGAACTAACTTACTATGAAGGGTTAGGATGTGTAATTTTGCCAGCTGTTGTTGAATTGGCCCACTTTAGTGAGATACAGGAATAACCGATTTCCTGTAAAACCCTGAAAGCAGCCACCACCACAAGGAATATTTGCAAACAATCCATTATATAGTGTTTGCATTCCCATTTTGCTTCATCTCACTGAGATGTGAAATCCCGCTGGGCCAGCTGCTATATAAACAGTGGCAAAGAACATCTCCTACTGCAAGGAGCTGATAGTGTAAAGGGACAAAAGGGAACTGAGAAAAGGAAACATTATTTTCTTCCACATTCTTATAAGTTTTTTTTTGAGGAACGGAGATGGAGTACTGAGAAATTAATAAACAAATACACAAAAGTATTTAAACTGCTACTTTTCCCAGTTGACTATTTCTGTTAAATTCCTAAACTGCTTAGGGAGGCACATATTTAAGTACTTGACCAAAACAGAAGATATATCGCTTGGTTCACAGTAAACAGATGAACCAGGATGTCATATTTTTCATCCCAAAGTATTTATTTTAAGAATAAAATGCTTATTTTATAATTGGTATTCAAGGTAAAGTTTTAAAATCATGAAGTTAGATATAAATACGTGCAGCTACAAGCACCCCCTTCCCAATTTTTTAAAGAAAAAAAGGAGTGCTCTAAACTGAGATCATATATGCCAAGTTTCAGCTTTATTTAAATTTTTATCGTTGTCTTTATGAACACCTGAATATAGTGGTTTATAATGGCACCTCTGACAGGCTGTTATAACTTCAATGGCACTAACAATACTACTATAATTAGTGACTTTTGTATTGTGTTAACAAATGCCAGAGTGTGCTACCAGTCTTCCAGATGACTTACCCAGGTTTTAATTAGTGTCTATCTTTCTTTTCTTTGTGGAGACATACACTTACTAAAATGACTCAATGCTTTGCACCATGTCCAGGTCAAAATATCCACCTGTCAAGTGGGTTTAGAACTGCATGGAAGGAGGAATCTACTTGCAGCATTTTATTAATGGAACAGATTGCATATTTCTCCAAATAGAAATGGGAGGAATTATGTGACAGATGGATCAAAACCTTCCAGTTCTTGAAAACCAACAGATGAGACAGACTTCTCTTATCACACTAGCTGGATTGCAAGATGCTGATTAACTAGACCTGAATGAATCTTCTGCCCCTCGGCTCTGAATATCCATAAAAGACTTATATATCTGATGATTTTTCTGTATTATATTTTACGTCTTAACAATATGGAGGTAATGTGTGAGTGTGTACATATATATATATATTTATATATATGCATACACATCAGTGTAGGCATACACATTAACCTGTCATTGTAAAATTATTCTAGTTTATATCTTAATTTCCACAACAAATTAGTTCATAGTCTGTTAAATATGCCTTAACCAATATTGAAGTACCTACAATGTCAGTACATCTATGTATGAATTATACTGCCTAAATTAGGATGAAATTCTACCTATGAAAGACTTAGAGCCTTCATTATCAAGCTGTTGAATTAATCTTACTAAAAGAGAATTTACCAGTTCTCAAAACTCATATCATGGCACAATAACCATTGTACTGTATATGGAGAAGTGCACTCGTATGGAGAGAAGCCAGAATAGCAGCCTTCGTTTAAACTAATTGTAAGCTACACATGAATTATGACAGTCTCCATACCACTAAGAGTTATACGGTACCTCATGGATGTCTTTACATAAGTGTGGGAATGCCACTCTTTGCTGTGGCATCACTCTCTGTGAGTGCAGGAAACATTATCAGTTTGAACATCTCACTGATTTCAAAGACAATGTTTGTAGGGTCTAAAGTTAAAGATTGTGCTTATTTTTTCCCCCACTTAGTTTGTGTAATATATATATACTATACATGAGGAGCTGTTATTTATTCATGAAAGAGGACATGAAGAATTTTGCTGTAACTGAAATGGGAGAAACTCAGAGAAGCTGTTAATGCAAGTAATGTACATTGAAGAAACAATGCCATCATCCAGATCTTGAGTGAAAGAGGGTTGCCATATAATAATCACGCCTCCAGGAAGAATGTGGTAGATAAACCTAAGTGTGAGGATTGATCCCTTGGTACTTTCCTAGGAAGAGCAATAGAAGTGATAAAAGCACTGAAACAGTTCACACACACTGCACTGGAAGATGAATTATATGCATAATGTGGGTTTTTAGCACAGTCAAGTTAAGGGCTCGACACTTTGTAAAAATGTGATGGCTTGTTATGCAGAAATCATAAGAGCTCTTCCTGGTCTTAAAATCTCCACATCTGGCATTTATCCCCAAAGAATTGTTCTTGTGGGATGTGTGTTTCTATTTCTGTAATGGAGAGAAGATGGTGAAAGAAAGCGGTTCATTGCCAACCTGAGGGTTCACAGAGTAATTTGCATAATACAAATCAGTACCACAAAGGCTTTCATAGTCTCACTCTAGCTCTTCAAACTAGAGCTCCATTTATTAGGGCTTTATTTTTTTTTTTTCCCTAAGGAGCAGGAGGAAATGTGGTAGAGGTTCTCTCAGCCTCTGACTTCTCAGGAAATACTAACAGGCTTGAAGAAGTGTTAAGGACATGACACACTGTTAAGGCACTGTAAGATGTTCCTGTGGCTCATGAAATACTGCATTAGCTTCGGTAAGGTTTGGGGCTTTGCAGAATATTGCAAGACAACATCCATTCCTAGACTCATGAATTACATCTCATACCATCTTTGTGCTAAGTTGTATCACAGTGATATAGCGTTTGGTGGTAACCAGTCATGAGGCAATTCCTGTGACAAAAAAAAAAAAAAAAAAAAAAAAAGTTAACTCCTTAGAAAATTGCAGATACATTAACAGGCACAAATACAGCAATAACTCCTTGCTGCACTCTAAATTGTATTAAGTCGTTTATGACCTCTAGGCTTTTCCTCCCCTTTTAACTTTGTAATGCTTAATAAAAGTTATAGTCAAACTGTTACATTGGCTTAGAAAATAAGAAATTAATTAAGAACACCCCATTTAATGCTGGAAGGGTACAATGTCCACAGTTTCTTTAAAGCATCAGTGAGGTAATTTCACTACTGCCAATTGAACATTTATATAGAACACATCTAAATGTGCTCAGTCAGTGAATCCCCAGAGTGTTTCTGCTTCATTAACTGTTTACATGGTGACCTCAGTAGAAAGGTTTTAGCCTGATGAAATGTCTGCTTCACATAGTGCCACAGGCAATGGAGGAATAGGTATTTGTGGTTTTCCATGATATCCTCAGAATTTAGAACTATCACATTAGCTTTCTTAATCCTGCCACATTAGGTATCACGTCACCTCTTGTTGTGTTAACCTCTCAACAACTTGTGTAACACCATAACAGACGCTAACAAAGTGGCCTGTCTCTGGTGCCTGTATCGTCCATCAGCCAGTCAGACATTTTCATTGACTTGCATGGTCATATTTCAAGTATCCCTAATCCCAGACTTTGCATTTGAATGGGCTAACTACTTCACTTTTACTGGTGCCATTATTTGCCTCATGAATCACAATGACAAGGAAGCCCGTGATATTTAAATTTTATGACACTGCCTTCCAAAGTAACAACTTTCTAACTCAGCACAAACTGAAGATGAACATTTTACCTTACGTGAACTGCACTTTAGTGCACAGAAATAACTCCTGGGAGATCACAGACTGTCCAGATTATTACCTTGGATATCCCACCATGGAGTTTTGTTGAGTAAATAACACTTACTCATCTTTTGCTCATAAAAAAGAAAATGGATAAATACATGACAAAAGTTTACATTTCATGACATAAGATACCATTTAATTCATGTATTCTAGCTACCTTGTAATTTGCGGTAACTGAGCTCCTTTGCAATATTGCAGTGGTTTTAATCTACAATGAAAAATTTAATGTATCTTTCTGTTAATGATAAACCAGAGGTTTCATCCTAGCACAAAACAATGGCTTAAAAATTAAACATTTGTGGTTGGCAAATACTCTAATACTCTTTTCCTCTCTATAATTCATCTTTCATTTACTAAGTATTGAGGTAAAAAAGTGAACATTCTTATGTATAGATTATACATAAGATTATAAAGAATGTCTAATTTTTGTGAGAAACACTCCGTAGCCAATAACTTAGGCTCAGGCGAGGATCTCAGTGAAGTAGTAATTTATTCGCGATTGCAATGGCGGGCGCCCCACAAGCAGGAGAGCGCACCTACTAGTTCCAAAAACACAGTTTATATACTTTTTGATGACAGGACCCTCCCCTGTTTCCCCACTGGAGTGGGTAATCCAGGTTCACAATCTACCTGATGCTTCACAGACAATGCCTGGCCTTCAGTTGCCGGCCTGTTTTTGAGATGGTAATGTTTTCTCCCCTTATCTGGCTTGACTTAACATAGTGATTTTCACCTGATTGCTCTAAGGAGTCTGGTTGTCTGCATTTTAGGAGGACACCTGCTGAGCTTTCTTATCACTGTAAGCATATCTCAATACCACATTCCTTCCTTCTATACAATGTAACACTGCAAAAACAACATTTCTATTCCCACAATTCCCCCCTTTTCTCTTTTTATAATTTGTTGATTTTTGCAAAATTTTTCTCTAAGATGTAATCTGGTAGATGTCTTCCTCTTCTTTACTTTCTTTGCTTTCCATTTCCTCTAATATCATCATCTTATCTGAGTAGGGTGGTGGATCCATGGTCATTTGTTTCAAAAGTGCAGTTTCAATTAACCGCTGGACAAGTCCCCTTACACAGGGGATAATGCAACAACCAATGGCTGTCAAAACTCCTGCTACTACAATCAAGGATGTAAATATGGACACTACCATCCCTTTCCATTTACCAAACCAAGATTCCAACCATCCTGTGATGGAAGTGTCTGCTCCTGAGTTTTCTGCCAATTCATTGGCAAGGGTGGTAAGCCCTTGCAATGCTCTAGTTACTGTGCCATCCGGGGCAGTATTGTTAGGGATAAAAGTACAACAACGGTTGCCCAGCATCATGCACACACCACCTCTCTCCGCAAGAATCATATCTAATGCTATTCTGTTTTCCCAAGCCATTTTGCTGGTGACATCTAGTTGTTCAGCGATTCCTCTTATCGCATCTCTTGTATAGTTTATGAATCTCTGCTGATTATAATAGACATAATTAATCCAATCCACATTTTTATTAATTGTTACCCACCAGAACAGTGACTCAAACCCTGCAGCAATTTGATTCCTGGCTTTATGTTCATCAGGAACTCCTCTAGGCACCCCTATAGAATCTATGTATACTCTATCATCAAATGATATTCCTAAGCCTCTTTTACTTCTTCTGGGTATTTGTGATGTTTCGCTTTCAAATGCCAGGGTGAAGGGTATAGCTAATTGAACAAGTGCACAAGTGCCTCCCCAGTTAGATGGTAGGGTGGACCGTAAGATCTTCCCTCCACAGTACCACCAGAGATCTGCCCTAGGGATCTCAAGTCTTGAATAGTTTCCCATCAAGTCCTCGGTAGCATTCAAGGTTCTCGTGCACAAGGCAAATTCTCCCAGATGCCAGGTAGCACTCACACCCTGCCGTGAGAGGCAAGCTGTATGGTTACCTATAGCTGTGGAGAATACAGGGGGAACCCTGATATTGCTATCATGCGAGGAAGGGAATAGCAAAGAGAGAGACTTACAGGCCTCATTTCCCCAGACAGTCTTTTCTTGGTACAATGCAATCATACATCGCATTCCCTGGGAATCCTCGGTCCACCCCAGTGGGCAGGGCACTATCTGGGCAATCAGTCATCCCGAGGCACAAGCATAGCAATTGCTATGGTTGAGACTCTGGACAGTATATTTGACCCATTCTATCCAGGCATTCACATCCCCGTACCCTGTTTCAATCTCAAATGTTTGAACTGCCGCATTTCAAAGAGGGCCTCCTGTTTTCTCTCCTGTTTTCTCCTTGAGTTTCTCCCTTTCTCTGATGGCAATAGAGGATCGTTTCCATACAGCTATTCTCAATCTGGCTGTTGGGTCTCTACCAGTTATTCGTTCCCTCTGCTCAATTGTCGTTGGGCATTTAAATCTCCACAAGCCAACACCTCACAAGCATCAAACATGGCAGATCGTGGTACATAACCCTCTGTCACATTCACCCATATTTTTATGGGGTATCCCATCTTACTATTATCTGGTCATGCCTTTTCCAAGTTGCCAATTGACCAAGGCTTTCTCTGAGGCCTATAATCACTGAAAACAAAATTAATAATTGATTTTTCCCTGTCATTATTTTTAAACCTTAGGTTTCCAAATAATTATTAATACAAAGAATAAGATATACACTACTACCATAACAAACCCCCCTTGGGAACACTTCAATTCACTATAGGCCAGTCCTTTCTCTCAATCACAAGTCACACTCACTAGTTACCTGTGAAAATAAAAGGTTAGTTTACAATCGCAAGCTCTTATCCCGCTCAGAGTCCACTATGAGATTTTTCTCTTCGATTTCAGCTTCCAACAAGTCTTCTGTAGGAACAGCTTCCCAGGTACTAGGGTCGACGGATGCCTTCACTCGCGTATAGTGAGTCCAACCTTTTTCCGCAGTTCCTATGGCTGTTTCAGTGGTTAGTAGTACTTGGAAGTGTCCTTCCCATTCGGGCCGGAGTTGATCCTTTCCAGGTCTGAATCAGGACCCAATTTCCCACGGGTCCTGAGAAATGACAAAGAAGAGGACAACCCCAGAACACAGTTCTTAAGAAAACTCTCTTGTTTCGAATTGCGGTATCTCATCCCTTCTGCCCAGATAGGGTAATCCGAACAGCATCTCATACGGTGAAATTCCTATATCGTTTCTTGGTGCTGTTTGAACCTGGAGGAGTGCTAAAAGTAAACATTTTACCCAAGGAAGTTGGGTTTTTAACACTAATTTAGTTAATTGCTTCTTTAATGTCTGGTTCATTCGCTTTGCCTTCCCAGAAGAGGAGGGGTGCCAGGGGGTGTGAAAAGCCCACTCAATCTCTAAGGCCTGCATTAACCCTTGCAGTACTTGTGAAGTGAAATTATTTCCTTGATCTGAATCAATGTTTTCAGCTATCCCATATCTAGGGACTATTTGCTCCGGTGATACCTTAGCCACCGTGTTTGCAGTGGCAGATACAGAGGGGAAAGCTTACACCCATCCAGTCACGTGGCCAATTAGGACAAACAAGTACTTAAATCTCCCTCCTTTACGTAACTCAGTAAAGTCTACCTGTATACTTTGGAAAGGTCAAATCCCTGGCTCCCGTCCCCCTCTAGGTTAGTTACAAATGACCTTTTTATTTGCCTTTTGACATATGGTACATCCTCTGCATATTTGCTTCACTAAAGTGTATATTCCTACACAGACATACTTTCTTAGCACAACATCACACATTGCTTGCATCTCCCAATGACTCTCTTGATGTAAAACATCATATTTGCCTCATTGGTGCTTTATTCAGCATTTCTCTCCCATCAGGGAGTATCCATTTTCCCTCAGGCTTTGTGGCTCCTGATTCCTTAAAGAAATCTCTCTTAAAAACTTTTTAGTTCTTTCTTAGTTTTCAACAATTCCCTGAATCCTCTCTGGATTTATTCTCAGTTTTCCCTCAGACATTAGATGCCTTAAATACCTGACTTCTCTTTCTACGTATTGTAATTTATTTTTCAATACTCCCAAGCCCTGCTTTCCCAGAAAGTTGAATAGCTTGTTAGTAGCTTCCTTCACAACTGTTTTCTCCTGTCCTGACAATAAACAATCATACACATTTTGTAACAGAAATTCCTCCTTGGGAGGTTGGAATTGCTCCAAAATCTGTTCTAGAACTTTGCCCAAATTAATCAGAGGCCCTGTAAACCCCTGAGGTAAAACTGTCCATATGTATTGTTGCTTCCGCCCCCACTTCAGAGTCTTTCCAGCCAGAGGTGAACATATCTTTGCTCTCAAGGCCTGAGAGCACTCCATTAATACCACTGTTATTCCAGTCTAACAATTTACTATTTGAATGCCCAATTTCATCATCAAATCCCTTCCCAACAAGTTAGTCCCTGGCTTGGGTACATACAATAATTGCCCAGAGATCATTTTATCCCCTAGTCTCAGCTTGGTACCCCCCAAAGGTGGCACTGTTACCCCAGCCCCTTCTACCCCCATCACTTGTTAGGGTTTCATTAGTTAATTTAATCCCTTATACTTTACAGGCCATTAATGACCTAGCTGCCCCTCTGTATTGTGTTTGATGGCAAGGTTCGGGAGGGGGCTGCAGTGGCAGCCCCCACGAGGAGAATCCAGAAACCACCCCGTAGCAGATAAGGGACAATTTCATCCGGCCCCAGAGGGGCCCACCGCTGCCCAGAGCCAAGCCATGAGCAACACAGTCCGTGCCTCTGTGAGAGCACATCCACGAAAACAAACATACAAACAAACAAAAACCTGCTGCTCAACAGCAGCTGGGAGAGCGAGGAGTGAGAAACCTCCCCGCAGACACCAAAGTCAGCACAGACGGAGGGGGTGGAGGCGCTCCAGGCACCGAAGCCGAAGCCCCCTGCGGCCTGTGGAGAGGCCCCTGGTGGAGCAGGCTGCCCCCCCTGCCCCCCCCTTCTCGATACTTGGGAAACTGACCAAACACCACAGCAAATATACCAAAACTTCTAGACGGTTACTTAGATAATGCCTACATCCTCTTTCCCTGCTCATTCAACTTTCCCAACTCATTCAAAAAACAGCTCTGTCAAACATTACATACCACACCTTTAACACCTTCAATAACTCTTCTTAACACTTCTTCCTATCTTTCTCCAGCCTGTACTTTCTCCAAAGTCTCAGTCATTAGCCAACTTAATTCCATACCTTTCTCCCTCATCCCATTTTCCTTCTCTCCTCCTTCTTCCACTCCGGATATTCCTACCTGAAGTGGCCAGCCTGCCCACACTTAAAACATCCCATCAAAGCCTGTCCCTGCTAAGATTCAGGCCACAACACGGGTAGCTTTCCTTGCCTGCCATTCCTTCATCTCTCTTCCCCTCTTTTCCATCCTGGCCCTGACTCCCCCTGAAGATTTTCTTCCTCTTTCTCCAACCCTCTGCCTGACTACCTGCTACACTGTCAATACCATTAGTTTCACTCTCTGCTGTTCCTTCTCATCTCCCCTCTTGACACACACGTTCAGGGCCTCCCACAGGAGGGCCCCCAGTGACTGTTCACTACATCCCCCCCACCTTCTGGAGCATTTTCTGTGCATCTTGCCAGGCTTCAATCACAAAATGAACTTTCAAGAGCCCTTGGGATACCAGGTCCTCAGGATTCATCCCCAAGTACTTTCTCATTCTGACCCCAAGTCTCTCATATGATTTCTGTGTTGCACACTATTATTCTTCCAGCCAGGATCGGCAAGTGGTTATTTCTGCCCTGCCGGTATTACCCCTGGTCCTGGAGGATGAGTTCTTTCCCATTTTTGTATTGCAGCTCTCCTCCTGATCATTCCCATTTCTTTCCCTGTAAACAACATATTTATATACATAATTCCCCCTCCCCAAGAGTATAAGTTAGGCCCTAGGAAACTCCTAACCTCTCTGCTGGTAAGGAGGGGGGGAAGTTCACTTAAGAGGATACACAGATAGTGTTAGTGCTGTTAGTATCAGGGAAGGCAAAATTCTCAGTACCTCTTCTACCTTGTTCTAATTCTTTTACCAGTTTGGGGTACCTCCTGTTCCCAGAGCTAATGTTATCTATAGTTCCTGTCTCTTCTTTCGGAGAAACTGCTACAGCAGCCGCTGCTGCTGCAGCAACTTGGGGGTTATAAGGAGGAGGTAAGTTATCCAGAAGGTCCCATTTATCACTTGTCTCTTCCTTTTTCTTTCCCTCTTTATTCTGATTTTTGCTCAAAACCAAATTTATTCCTTGTATCCAACAAGCTGCATACTCCGATTCTTCTTCCGAAAATGGAAATTTGTTATTAACATAAAAATTTAAGGCCTGACATACCCAATCTTTGTCAGACCCGTATTTTGGCCAAAATACTGCAGCTCCTTTAATTGGTTCTTTCGTTCAGACTGATACACAATATTTAACCATTTTCTTCCTATCTTTTTCCTTAATTTTGGGGTTATTCTTCCAATTTCTCAACATCCTTCCTAAAGGACAGTCGGGAGGCACTCCCCCAGGGATATCTCCCTGTCCCCTGGAACTCATATTTCCCATTTTTCCTATCCTGGAAAATGGGGGTGTACTGCCAAGCACTACCCCGTGCAAGGATTACCGCACACCAAATTTCCCTGGTGTACTGCCAAGCACTACCCTGTGCAAGGCTTACCGCACACCAAAATTCCCTGGTGTACTCCGAGCACTACCCCGTGCAAGGATTACCGCACACCAAATTTCCCTGGTGTACTGCCAAGCACTACCCTGTGCAAGGCTTACCGCACACCAAAATTCCCTGGTGTACTCCGAGCACTACCCCGTGCAAGGATTACTGCACACCAAATTTCCCTGGTGTACTCCGAGCACTACCCCGTGCAAGGATTACCGCACACCAAATTTCCCTGGTGTACTGCCAAGCACTACCCCGTGCAAGGATTACCGCACACCAAATTTCCCTGGTGTACTGCCAAGCACTACCCCGTGCAAGGCTTACCGCACACCAAATTTCCCTGGTGTACTGCCAAGCACTACCCTGTGCAAGGCTTACCGCACACCAAATTTCCCTGGTGTACTCCGAGCACTACCCCGTGCAAGGCTTACCGCACACCAAATTTCCCTGGTGTACTGCCAAGCACTACCCTGTGCAAGGCTTACCGCACACCAAAATTCCCTGGTGTACTCCGAGCACTACCCCGTGCAAGGATTACCGCACACCAAATTTCCCTGGTGTACTCCGAGCACTACCCCGTGCAAGGATTACCGCACACCAAATTTCCCTGGTGTACTGCCAAGCACTACCCCGTGCAAGGATTACCGCACACCAAAATTCCCTGGTGTACTCCGAGCACTACCCCGTGCAAGGATTACCGCACACCAAATTTCCCTGGTGTACTGCCAAGCACTACCCTGTGCAAGGCTTACCGCACACCAATTTCCCTGGTGTACTCCGAGCACTACCCCGTGCAAGGATTACCGCACACCAAATTTCCCTGGTGTACTCCGAGCACTACCCCGTGCAAGGATTACCGCACACCAAATTTCCCTGGTGTACTGCCAAGCACTACCCCGTGCAAGGCTTACCGCACACCAAATTTCCCTGGTGTACTCCGAGCACTACCCCGTGCAAGGATTACCACACACCAAATTTCCCGAGACTCTTCCTTTCTCTCCCTTATCTCACGCTTCGTCCGTCTCCGGCCGCGCCCCTCGCGGAGCTACGGAACCGCGGATCAGGACTCCACACTCGCTTCGTACAAAAGTACGTCTCAATCACACATCACACATCACACAGAGTCTCACCCGACCCCCAAAGCAATACTTAATATTTCTTACCTTGGTCTGTGCACAGAGTTACCGGATCAATTCTTAAAACCCTGAGTGCCTACCTTCTTCCCTTTCCCCACTACTTCACGGATCCTGCCTCTTTAATCAGTCTCGGGCCCTCTGTCAGCTCTCCGCAGAACCGCCACCGTCGATGCACAGGACCGCTGAAATCAGCGGGGCATGCCTTCCTGCTGCTGCGGCGGTGGGGCTCCCCGGTAGGTGACTGGCTCCCGGACGAGCCCCCAAATTGTGAGAAACACTCCGTAGCCAATAACTTAGGCTCAGGCGAGGATCTCAGTGAAGTAGTAATTTATTCGCGATTGCAATGGCGGGCGCCCCACAAGCAGGAGAGCGCACCTACTAGTTCCAAAAACACAGTTTATATACTTTTTGATGACAGGACCCTCCCCTGTTTCCCCACTGGAGTGGGTAATCCAGGTTCACAATCTACCTGATGCTTCACAGACAATGCCTGGCCTTCAGTTGCCGGCCTGTTTTTGAGATGGTAATGTTTTCTCCCCTTATCTGGCTTGACTTAACATAGTGATTTTCACCTGATTGCTCTAAGGAGTCTGGTTGTCTGCATTTTAGGAGGACACCTGCTGAGCTTTCTTATCACTGTAAGCATATCTCAATACCACATTCCTTCCTTCTATACAATGTAACACTGCAAAAACAACATTTCTATTCCCACATTTTGTAGGGTCTATAGTTATGAAAAACTACATTATGCTGAATATCAGAAAAGATTTATTTATTTATTTATTTATTTATTTATTTATTTCAGGGCTCTATTAAATAAGCCAAATTATCTGAGGTGACAAAAGACCACCTCACTCAGGGTTTTGCTTAACATTTAGTTGCCCACTGCATACTAAACATTTTATTTATTCTGCCTGAGGGACTCTTTCCACAAAAGTGAAGAAGTTATGGATTGTAACTAGAGAAGGCCTAGTTTAGTCCTAAGTATACTATTGCTCCCTAGAGGACAGTTGCTAGTGATGTATGTTGTCTGCTATTAAAAGCCTTGAGTGAGGGTCTGCTGTGGCTTTTGTAAATGAAACTTTGATATTCAACAGGAGGAAGATGTACAGCAAAGTTAACCACAACAGCTCTGGGGCAGTTTGTACAGTATGGATTACACAGTCCCCTACACAGACACAAGTTCCTGGCCTAGATAACAATTTAGCAAGTTTGTAGTCCATCTGCAGTCACTTCAATGTATCCACTGAAGATAAAAGTAAAATAAAAAAAAATTTAGTTTTTCATATCCTTTATATTAAGCAAGTCTGCTTTCCCCTTCAAGAACTTTTTTTTTCTTTTTTGTAGAATTCTGTAACCTTGACAACTTCTAAAACAACAGTGCCCTGTAGCAGTTCAAACATAGTGATTTGTATAGATATTAAAAGAAGGTGTCACAATCCAGAACAGAGAGAAGATGCGTAGACATTTTGGAGCAACATGCTGGTGGTGGAAACTGGCATTGCTCTATTTATTATGATGCTGTAGCATCAGTTTGCACTGGCTGAGGAATCACGCCATGTAGCAATAAAATTTGGGATTTATTTTCATATTATCTGTTTCTGTCTGCCATTTTCTCTCTTTTTGTTCTTATTTTCAGAAGAAAATCTACAGAGTGGAGGAACTCAGGTTTAAGAAAAGAAAAACATTCAGAACGGAGCAAATCTTTCATTTATGAGCGATTATGCTTTCAATAGTTGGTTACTTCCATCTCTAGATCTCAAGACTTGTACTGAATTAAAATGAGTTTCTTAGTAATGAATAATGATTTTCATGGCTGAAGTTTTTGCTTGTGTTGCTTATTCAAAATATTTAGGCACAGAAAGTCTATGAAGACATTTTTACGTCTTATACTTTATCTCAGAGATACACAGGACCTTCACTTTTCAGGGGTCTTCTAAAGACAACATAACAGTATAAACCAGTATGTTTTCAACTTGTAAGAAAAAAACTAAAATTAGTAATATGATTCATAAAAATGGTTAGTTTGGCACAAAATTGTCTATTATTCTGTATGGTCATGAGATGTGACTACAGTTATAAATACCATCTACTCAAAGCAAACAGTTGTGGATTCTTAGTTAAAGAAACTTAACTGGAAAACAAACAAACAAACTAACAAACAAACAACAACAAAAAAGCTGCAAAATTGAAAACTATTGATTAGAATTTTAAAAGAAAGCAAAAATATGAAAATCTGCTCAACTAACCAGAATGTTTGATTCTGTCTAAAACAAAACAAACAAACAAAAAAATAAAGATTACCTTTCATCTCAATTTCAAAACATTTTTTCCCCACACACAGTAAATTGAAGTTTATTTCTTCCCTATTTCTCA